>NC_135617.1:41029242-41332272 GCF_053574225.1 Canis aureus | reverse complement strand
ATGTTATTTTATTACAATCCAATTCAGGGATTGAGATGATATAAAGCTAAACTATAGTCCCTGTTAGATTATTACTACTTCTGGTTCACACTTATTCCTAGGGTACAACCTCTGTCTCCATCCACAGAAAGTATGTTCATTAACATATTACTTGGCAGGTCCTTGACTTTAACATCTGACCCCTAGCAATATGAGATTGCCAAAATTGCTCCCCAGATGTTCAGATCAGGTCAGTATCTTTCAAAATGGACAAATGTCTCCAGAATAAAAACAGACCCAAATGATGTGCTCAAGTCCCTACATCTCTAGCCTCTTCTAGATCCTGACCCAGTATTTCCTATATTGGTATTTCCCCATGCTTTAATGAAGCTATGGCCATAGCAATGTCTAGTTTAGGTCTAGATTTAGATCTATATTTATTCGACTTTTCCATTTGTTCTTAGCAAAGGATTAGTGTAATTAGCAAGTTCACCATTACTGGGATAAAAATCCTTGAGTTAATCTTAAATAAAAATTTCTCTATGGAAATCCTTTAATAAGTGAGTTGTCTCTGTTTTCCTGTAGAGCATCTTTACATTTTTTACCACATGCTTCTTGATTTGGGATATATTTTCATCTTAAGTTCTCAACCTGTTGCTTTCTGGTGCACTCAGATAGTATAAATTTTCAATCCAAACAATTTGAGATTTAGGCTCTTGGTCACAAATTCATAGGTAAAAATGTTTTTCTAACCTAGAGTCTAAACAGAAATATAGAAAAGTCTTACTGTGCTACTGGTGGTAAATTCCTAGTGCTTTAAGGTTTTGATTCCCTTCCATTACCTTCTATACAATCAAACAAGGTCCTGTTTTATCTCTCAAGGATGACATTAAAAACCAAACCCCTTAGTTATCAAACTGAAAATCCTCCAGAATGGCCTATGGTCAATTTAAGCATTCAACTGCTCTTATTTTGGTTTCATGGTTTTTCTTTTCTTAAGACTCAGAGTTTTGCTTGCTTTGGGGATGCTCAAATGATCACTTAAATTATAGGTGATGAATTTTATCTAAGATCTATCCATATTTTATAACAGCTTCTCAGATTAAGTTGTCTGATTCATTGCTAGGACTGAAGCCTATTAAAAATGTTTATGTATAATATAGTTTTATTATAAAACAGCAATTAAATGTTAATATGAATAGCTGCAAAAAGTTTTAAAAATCAAAATAGCACTGAAAGACCAGAACATTAGTTAACATACTTTCAACAAGAAATGTTATTGAAAAGTTAATATTGATCAATGGATGCTTTGACCAATCAACCAGATTTACAGAATCAAACATGAATCCTGTTAGGGTCAGATTGACCCCAACTGTCTAAGATTCACCACTACAAAATCTCAGAGATTATCAATTCAGAAACTTCATATTCACTCTTTACTCTGTGGAAATTTCTGAGAGGAGTCCACTCTTTGCCACCCTAATCCCATGCTAATGATGCCACTTCTCACACTACCCAATTACCATAGATATATCTATCCCTTCATCAATTTAAAGAGACAACCTCTAGGGTTTTACTAACTCATCAACTAAGTAAGCCTATCAGACAAGGAATTCTCTTTTTTCTTTGGCTTCGGAATAAAAGATGGTATTAGAAGTGAAATCTGAGAGTGTCCTGGATACAGCTTCCATAAATTGTGTGTGTGTGTGTGTGTGTTATGTTTTAATGTATACCTCTTGGTCAAAAAAGAAGGACTAATTACATTTTATTATAGAGGAATACATTTTTTTCCCACAGAGATAACCAGTCAACGGGAGTAGGAAAAAGTTCTTTCTTAGCCACTAAAGTTGTTTTGTGCAAATGCTACAAGGTCATGGGAATTTGTGAGTGGGTGTACATCTAGACAGTACACTTGGAAACTGCAAAGGACCCTGCCAATGCTCAGCTAATCATTAATGTGCATTCAAAAGAATTCACATCTTCTCTGTTGGTAAACATCAATTTTATATAGAATTATTCTAGTTTAAGATGAATAAATCATCAGCAACAATAGAGAAAGGGATAGAATATTCTGCAATGTAAGAGATAGGAGAACTTCTCCAAAGATTGCCAGACAAATTATACATTTTTAAGTTTTTTTCTAGGAAACTAAGTATTTGGAAAGCATCTACTTTGTACAACTGTAATACAAATACAAGATGTACCTACTGTGAAACATGATATAAAGATTAGATTAAAAGACAATGGACTGAATGACTCAGGGTTCAGAAGTAAAAAGGGATTCCAATAAAAACAGAAAAACAAAATGAAAAGTATCTAAAATATCGGAATTGTTTCCTAGTAAGAGTCCCTAGAAAGGAGAATCAACACTCTAAAGAAAAGTGACAAAATGAAAAAAGCTTCCTAAGAACCCAGGGAAAATGAAATATAGATGGAAGTTAAATATATGATAAATGAGGAGGGCAGAGAATGGAGGCCCAATCCATGATTTACAGGTGCTGCTGAGGAAGAAAGGCAAACAAACAGAAGTAATGAGCATAAGTATAATCATAAAAAAAAAAAAAAACTTTCTGTGGAAGAAAATCTGTCTGCAGTTCTTTTTGTTCTGAATATTATGAGAAAGAAACAAATTTAACCCATGACTAAGTTTATACAGAACTAGGGGGAAGAAATGTGTGGGAAATATCAGAAAGGGAGACAGAACGTAAAGACTGCTAACTCTGGGAAACGAACTAGGGGTGTTGGAAGGGGAGGAGGGCGGGGGGTGGGAGTGAATGGGTGACGGGCACTGGGGGTTATTCTGTATGTTAGTAAATTGAACACCAATAAAAAAAAAAGAACTAGAGATGCTTTAAAAATAAACTATTGGTAATTTTTTGAAATGGAAAAAGAAGCTATCACAGAAAATATAAATACTTAATTCATTGATAAGGAAAATTAAAGTGAAATAAAAACCTTAGCATGTATATGTCTCATTATTTTCTAAGCACTTTACATATCTCAGTTGTTAATAAGAATTTGTATAAAGTTGACCCTTGAACAATACAGGTTTGAACTGCACAGGTCCATTAAAATGAAGATCTCTTTTTATTTTAATCCAACATACTTAATATACAGTGTTATATTAGTTTCAGTTATACCATATAGTGATTCAATGATTCTATAAATCACTCAGTGCTCATCCTGATAAGTGTACTCTCTTATTCCCCTTACCTATTTCACCCATATACCTACTCACTTTTCCTCCGGTAACTATCAGTTTGTTCATCATTAAGAGTATGTTTTTTTGTTTATATCATTTTTGTTGTTCATTTGTTTTGTTTCTTAAATTCCACATATGAGTGAAATCATATGATATTTGTCTTTCACTGAGTTCTTTCACTCAGCATTGTACTCACTCTCTCGATAAATCCTTATTGCTATACATGGTAAGATTTCCTTTTTATGGCTGGGTTATATTCAACTATGCATAAAAAAAACATATATTCATATATCAATGGATACTTGAACTGCTTCCATAATTTGACTATTACAAATGCTGCAATAAATGCAGGAATGCATATATCTTCTTTAACTATCATTTTTGTATGGTTTGTATAATAGCCAGTAGTGGAATTACTGGACTACATAGTAATTCTATTTTCAATTTTTGGAGGAACCCCATACTGTTTTCCACAGAGGCTGCACCGGTTTCCATTGCCCCAACAGTGCATAAGGGTTCCTTTTTCTCCACACCCTCATCACACTTGTTCTTTTTTTTTTTTAATTTTAGTCATTCTGGCAGGTATGAGAGATATCTTATTATGATTTTGATTTACACTTCCTTAATGATGAGTGATATTGAATACCTCTTCATGTATCTGTTGGACATCTATGCTTTCTTTAGAGAAATGTCTGTTCATTTCTTCTCATTTTTAATTTGAATTGTTTTGGGGGTATTGAGTTGTGTAACTTCTTTATATATTTTGGATGCTAACCCTTTATCAGATATATCATATGCAAATATCTTCTCCCATTCAGTAGGCTTTTAGTTCTGTTGATTCTTTCCTTTACTGTGCAGGAGCCTTTTATTTTGATTTAGTTCTAATAGCTTATTTTTGCTTTTGCCCTTGCCTCAGAAGACATATCTAGAAAGATGTTAGCATGGTCAATGTCAGAGAAATTACTACCTGTATTTTCTTCTAGGGTTTTTCTCGTTTCAGGTCTCACATTTAGATCCTTCACCCATTTTGAGTTTATTTTTGTGACTGGTATAAGAAAGTGATCTAGTATGCGTCTTTTGCAAGTAGCTGCCCAGTTTTCCAAACATCATTTGAAAATACTGGTTCTTTCCATTGCATATCCATACCTTCTTTGTCAAAGATTAATTGACCATATAACTGTGGGTTTATTTCTGGGTTTTCTATTCTGTGCCATTGATATACGGGTCTATCTTTGTGCTGCAACCATCCTGTTTTCACTACTACAGTTTCATAGTATATCTTAAAATCTGGGATTGTGATACTTCCAGTTTTATTCTTTTTCAAGATTGCTTTGTCTATTTGGCATCTTTTGTGGCTTCATATAACCTATAGGATTATTCTAATTTTGTGAAAAATGCTGTTGGTATTTTGATAGAGATTAAACTTGTAGATTGCTTTGGATAGTATGTATGTTTTAACAATATTTGTTCTTCCAATTCAGGAGCATGGGGTATCTTTCCATTTGTTAAATGTCATCTTCAATTTCTCTCATTGATGTTTTATAGTTTTCAGAGTAGAAGTCTTTCACCTGCTTGGTTAAGATTATTCCTAGGTATTTTATTATTTTTGGTACACTTATAAATAGAATTGCTTAATTTCTCCTTATGCTACTTCATTTTTAGTTGATAGAAGTGCAACCAATTTCTGTATGTTGATTTTGTATCCTGCAACTTTACTGAATTCATTTATCAGTTCTAGTCATTTCTTGGTAGAGTCTTTAGGGTTTTCTATATACACTATCATGTCATTTGCAAATAGTGAAAATTTTACTTCTTACCAGTTTGGATGGTAAGAAGTATTTTATTTTTTATTTTTTTCTTGTCAGATTGCCATGGCTAAGAGTTCCAGTATTATGATGAATAAAAATGGTGAGAGTGGATATTTCTGCCTTATTCTTGATCTCAGGGGAAAAGCTCAGTTTTTCCCTGAATGTTAACTGTGGGTTTTTCATATATGGCCTTTATTGCATTGAGATATATTCCATAAAAACATTAAATAGAGTAGGTTTACACCATGAACAAATATTGTCCTTTGTCAAATGCTTTTTCTGCATCTGTTAAAATGATGAAATGGTTTCATTCTTTCTCTTGTTGATGTGATATATCACACTGAGAAATTTATCAACAGTATTGCACTACCTGTGCATCCCAGGAATAAATCCCACTTGATTGTGGTAAATGTTCTTGTTTTTTTTTAAGATAATCTCAGATTTTGATTTGCTAATATTTTGTTGAGGATTTTGCATCTCTGTTTAGAGATATTGACCTATAAGTTCTCTTTTTGTAATCTTTTTCTGGTTTTGGAATCAGGGTAACATTGGCTTGATGGAATGAATTTAGAAGCTTTCCTTCCTCTTCTATTTTTTGGAATAGTTTGAGAAGAATAGTTTTTAAATGCTGGTTTTCAAAAATTAAAATATTGGAAAACTTTTGAAGATTTGTAACAATTTGAAAAAAACAGATATGAATAGGCTAGAAATATTGACAAAATTAAGAGAAAGGTAGGTATATCATGAATATATATTGCATGTAAATATTAGTCTATTTTATCATTTACTATCATGGAATATACACAAATACACCTTAAAAAAGTTAAAATATATCAAAACTTATGCACACAAACCATACAAGGTACCATTTACAGTCAAGAGAAATGTAAAGAAACATGAAGTATTAAATAACTGCATAAAACTAACTAACTATAATACATACTATACTACCATAATAACTTCTTAGCTACCTCCTGTTGCTATTGCAGTGAGCTTAAGTGTCATAAGTTCCTGCTTAAAACACTGTGTGATGTTAATAATTTCCGTGTGAGCAGTTCATCTCCTCAGTAAATTCTGTATAACAGTAAAAAGTTATTTCTCATGGCTCTTGTGTATTTTTCATCATGTTTAGTACAATACCTTAAAACTGGAAAAACATCATGAGACCCCATACAAAGTGTCACTAGTGATGCTGGAAGTGCTCTCAGGAAGCAGAGAAAAGTCATGTCATTACAAGAAAAAGCTGAATTGCTTGACATATACGATAGGTTGAGGACTGTTGCTGTGGTTGCCCACCATTTCAAGATAAACTAATCCAGCATAAGGATGATTTCATAAAACAAAATTTATGAAGCTATCATTGCAGCTATACTAGCAGGCCTGAAAACCTTGCATTATCTCATATTAAAAACACAGCTTTTATGTAAGTATAGGATTGCTCTAAGAGGCATACCTATAGATTTTAATATGATTCAAAAAGAAGCATGAAGAGGGAAAAAGATCTAATCTGGAGAACTGAATGCCAGCACAGGATGGTTTGATAATTTTGGAAAGAGAATTGGCTTTAAAAGAAAAAAGTCAAAATAACAGAAGAAGCAACTTCTGCCCACAAACAAGCAGATGTTAGTTCCCAGACACCACTAAGGAAATCATTGAGAAGAAAGGATATCTCTGACTAAACAATTTTTAATGCAAATAAAAGTGCCCTATTCGGGGTGGGGGACAGCAGTAGGGAGGAAATGCCACAAAAGACACTTAATAAGAAAAAACAGCAAGCACTAAGATTTAAGTCAGTAAGGGATAGGCTAACTGCTGTTTTGTACAAGTAGAATCAGGTTTATGATAAGAACTACTCTTATCTATAAAGCTGCTAACCTCCCACCTTTGAAGGGAAATGATAGAAACCAGCCAGTTTTTTGTTGTACAACAAGAAGGTCTAAACAATACACACTTTTTTCTGAATTGGTTCCATCAATGTTTTGTCCCTGAAGTCAGGAAGTTTTGTAGAAGTTAAAAGTTCTATATGGATTTTTTCCACTGCCCAGGATGTTTGCACCCCTATCCCTTGCATTTTTCAAGGGTTAGCTGTAATTTTATTTCTCACAAGAACCTTAGAATATAAGTATCATTTCCCTTACTGTATAGAAGTGAATTAACTTAGTGCCAATTTGCACAGAACCAGGAAGCCAGAATTGAAACTAAGCAAAATACTTCCAGAAACTGTGCACTTAAAACATTTAGATGCTATGCCACGGTGGTTAAGTATCTTGAGAGATATTGAAAACAAATTATAATTACAAAATATTAACAAATGTTTATTAAAAAGTAAACATAAAAAGGACTCAGATTGAGATTTAAATATATATATATATGTGTGTGTGTGTGTAACTGCATATTTCTATTTTAGTGAGGACTCTTGTCTTCTAGCAGCAGAAATCTAACTCAACATATAAAATTTATTGGCATATTAATAATGTATTTATCTTCACTTTGTTTTAACTTTGCTTTCAGGGGATCCTTGGGTGGCTGGGGATCCTTGGGTGGCTTAGCGGTTTGGCGCCTGCCTTCCGCCCAGGTAGAATCCTGGAGTCCTGGGATCAAATCCCACATCGGGCTCCCCGCATGGAGCCTGCTTCTCCCTCCCTCTCTCTCTCTCTCTCTCTCTGTCTCTCTCTCCCTCTCTCTGTCTCTCATGAATAAATAAATAAAATCTTAAAAAAAAACAACTTTGCTTTCAAAGGATTATCTTTCCATACGGGATGTCTCTCATGTAATTGGAGAATCTGCATATCAGCCTATCATCAAAGGTAAGTGATTTTTTAATGTAACAATGTTACAGTTTTTAATGTAACAATTGGGAAGTACAGAGATGCAAGTCGTTTCAGATATGATAGAAATCAGTGTCTCAAAAGAGCCTTTTGAGGGCTCTAGGGCTCTCCATCTTTCACTTCATTTTCCTGTTCTGACTTGATTCACTGGAGAGCTTTCTCCATGTGGTGACCAAGATGTAAACAAGCCAAAACTATAAACTTAAGAAGTATTAGTGATGAGTGATTCACAGAAGAAGAAAGGACACTGATTGGCCCAATTGCAGCCACAAATTCTTTTCTGAGCCAATTACTGTGTGGGAATCACAGAGCCAGCCCTGTGGCAGCAAAAGTAGAGTATGTAATAGCCTCCAGGAGCAAAGCAGAAAGGTTTAACAAAGGGAAGGAAAGAATAGCAAATAAAAACAGTAAAAGATGTCCACCACAACAGCTCATAAGAGTACCAAAATGATATTTTTAAAGAATCTTAAAAATTATGAGCAAAACTCATAGAAAATAAAGTAAAATTGGAATATTAACATTAAACACAAATGTAGCCAACATTTATACTGATGAAGGTTAAATTCACAATGAAAATATAACATATACAGGACTCTGTTAAGTAATACATCAAGAAAAATATAGATTGGAAGACCAGTTGGGGGAAAAATGACAAATGAGAGAAATGCAATTGAAATGTAAAAACTAAAATCACAGTAATCATCCTATGACAGAACAGGTAGAAAGATAAAAGCCAGGATGATAGTACAATATACCCAGTAAGGAAACATGTTAATAGGCATTTTGAGCTTCTTTACCTAACATAGAAAGTAGGTCTTTAATTTTTCAGAAGACATTTTCAGAAATTGGTCATAAGCTGGAACACACAAATAAAAGCAATCTCCACATGTCCAAAACATAAATTTTACAGGCTAGAATTAGACATTCATGACAAATACATTTGAATAGTTTCAAATATTTGAAAGTTCAAAAAAAATCCTCCTAAATTAATTATTTGGCAAAATAAGATAAAGATTGCCTCTAACTCCAAGTGTCTAGGGCTTGATGATTTGAAAAATAGTAATAGAAGTATATTAAGTCAATGAGGCCCATTATTTTTAAGTTAAGTGAAATTGTTTGTTTATTCACATTTAAAATTAACAACCATTTAGATCTTTCATCCATTTTGAGTTTATCTTTGTGTATGGTGAAAGAGAGTGGTCTAGTTTCATTCTTCTGCATGTGGATGTCCAATTTTCCCAGCACCATTTATTGAAGAGACTGTCTTTCTTCCAATGGATAGTCTTTCCTCCTTTATCGAATATTAGTTGCCCATAAAGTTCAGGGTCCACTTCTGGATTCTCTATTCTGTTCCATTGATCTATGTGTCTGTTTTTGTGCCAGTACCACACTGTCTTGATGACCACAGCTTTGTAGTACAACCTGAAATCTGGCATTGTGATGCCCCCAGATATGGTTTTCTTTTTTAAAATTCCCCTGGCTATTCGGGGTCTTTTCTGATTCCACACAAATCTTAAAATAATTTGTTCTAACTCTCTGAAGAAAGTATTCATGGTATTTTGATAGGGATTGCATTAAACGTGTATATTGCCCTGGGTAACATTGACATTTTCACAATATTAATTCTGCCAATCCATGAGCATGGAATATTTTTCCATCTCTTTGTGTCTTCCTCAATTTCTTTCAGAAGTGTTCTATAGTTTTTAGGGTATAGATCTTTACATCTTTGGTTAGGTTTATTCCTAGGTATCTTATGCTTTTGGGTGCAATTGTAAATGGGATTGACTCCTTAATTTCTCTTTCTTCAGTCTCATTGTTAGTGTATAGAAATGCCACTGACTTCTGGGCATTGATTTTGTATCCTGCCACGCTACCGAATTGCTGTATGAGTTCTAGCAATCTTGGGGTGGAGACTTTTGGGTTTTCTATGTAGAGTATCATGTCATCGGCGAAGAGGAGAGTTTTTGAACTCGGCCATAGTAACTTCTTGCAAGATACATCCACGAAGGCAAAAGAAACAAAAGCAAAAATGAACTATTGGGACTTCATCAAGATAAGAAGCTTTTGCACAGCAAAGGATACAGTCAACAAAACTCAAAGACAACCTACAGAATGGGAGAAGATATTTGCAAATGACATATCAGATAAAGGGCTAGTTTCCAAGATCTATAAAGAACTTATTAAACTCAACACCAAAGAAACAAACAATCCAATCATGAAATGGGCAAAAGACATGAAGAGAAATCTCACAGAGGAAGACATAGACATGGCCAACATGCACATGAGAAAATGCTCTGCATCACTTGCCATCAGGGAAATACAAATCAAAACCACAATGAGATACCACCTCACACCAGTGAGAATGGGGAAAATTAACAAGGCAGGAAACAACAAATGTTGGAGAGGATGCGGAGAAAAGGGAACCCTCATACACTGTTGGTGGGAATGTGAACTGGTGCAGCCACTCTGGAAAACTGTGTGGAGGTTCCTCAAACAGTTAAAAATAGACCTGCCCTACGACCCAGCAATTGCACTGTTGGGGATTTACCCCAAAGATACAAATGCAATGAAACGCCGGGACACCTGCACCCCGATGTTTATAGCAGCAATGGCCACGATAGCCAAACTGTGGAGGAGCCTCGGTGTCCATCGAAAGATGAATGGATAAAGAAGATGTGGTCTATGTATACAATGGAATATTACTCAGCTATTAGAAATGACAAATACCCACCATTTGCTTCAACGTGGATGGAACTGGAGGGTATTATGCTGAGTGAAGTAAGTCAGTCGGAGAAGGACAAACATTATATGTTCTCATTCATTTGGGGAATATAAATAATAGTGAAAGGGAATATAAGGGAAGGGAGAAGAAATGTGTGGGAAATATCAGAAAGGGAGACAGAACGTAAAGACTGCTAACTCTGGGAAATGAACTAGGGGTGGTAGAAGGGGAGGAGGGCGGGGGGTGGGAGTGAATGGGTGACGGGCACTGGGTGTTATTCTGTATGTTAGTAAATTGAACACCAATAAAAAATAAATTTAAAAAAAAGAAGGTATCACTCGCGATGAAAAGGTCAATAAAGTTTGATTAAAAAGGATGCATCTTTTTGTATTCTAATTGAATTTTATGGTAATAATAAGAAGATGGGAAATTTTTTTGTCGTATTTCTAGCTTTAACACATTTAAGTTAATTTATTCTTAGATACTGATGCTGCTTTTTTCTCAGATAGCTCTAAATTCCTAAATCCAATTTATTTCCCAAATGAATTTGACAAACCCTGTAACTACTAGAGGGCAGTAAAGTCTTTTACATGCCCAGGAGATTACCAGTACAATTAATCTCTTGCAAAACCACATGGGGTAAGTGTATGATGCAATGCTCAGCTTTATTTATGCTTAGTAGTGAAGTCTATCTGAGAAATAAATTTGGTTCCAATATTTGCACTTTGAACAAAACCCAATCACTTGATCTATCCAATCAATAAATAATTAGCAAGCTAACCAATGTAATTAGGTTACAAATTGTTTAAAGTGGTATATTCCTTTCTAAGCATCAGATAGTAACACTCTTCCTGTAAAATTCTCTACTCAAATTGTTTTAGAACTTTCTTTAAAATGGTCATTGGGAAGTAAACAATTGCCTCATTTAAGATGTCATGACAAATATTTACTATAAAATTATGTATATAGCAAACTTTTCAACATTTAATTACTCATAGGAGAGAAAAGCCCAAAATAGAATTTTGGTGCTCTAAGGAATATATGTAAAAATGATTTAGTTGCCTAGCAACACCCAAAAAAATAGGAGAGGAGAAACTTTGTATACTGTTTAGTCATTTTTTTAAAAAATGTTATTCTTGTCGTGCAGTATATTACATCACCGTGCCTTGTGAACAGGATTTTAACAGTCAGGAGATGTGACTGTGTTTAAGATTCCTTTTTCCAGTCACTAGTTCATTGTCAGCGGCAGCTACAGAGCAGCTTTATGTGCATTCAGAGACCGCCAGGAAATTAGTTCTGCATGACTGAGTCAGCACTGTAGCTAAGAGAACAAGGATCACCCATTTCCTTAAGCAATTGTTTATTCCTTGTTGTGATAACAATATTAAATATTACAATTCCCATGTAAAAAAATCACATCATTATAATTCATGTAAAAACCAAGTCAACCCTAAAAAAGTGACCCACACTATAGACTTGAGGTTTAAATGTAATTTGCTGGGTTTTTCTTTGCTTTTTGTTGCATTCCAATGTGCTTGATAGCTTATTTTGTGTCTTCAAAACTTCTAAACTACATGAGGCAGTGAAGTAAAATGTCAGTGAAATGAATTCAGGGAAAATGCACATTTAGAACCAGAAGTACCTAAAATTAAACTGATCTTTAAAATTAAGACAAATGTTTTTGTTTCTATGGTTTTTAAGAAAAAAAAATAGCATGGCATTAAGATTATCCTGCCTGTACTAATTAGTCAGGAGGCTATATTCCAAAGTAAGTTTACTTCTTCCATTGTGCTTCACTACTGGCCCTTTTCTGTCCACATGTACCCTGCACATGTCCAATCATTTCTGCTCTTTCTGTAACAAGGCATTATAAAACATTCCTACACTCAGTCCTGTAGATGAGATAGTTTCCAAATTAAACTCCAGCTTGTTTACCAAAATAATGCTTTTATAAATTCTTTAAGATTGGGAAGTATTCTTTTATCCATTACCACACACTATACATACAAATGCAAGTCTTCAAATAGTTTGAGTTTTTTAAATACATTTCCTAATCCTACATAAAATAGGACATATATAATATCAAAATATACACACCTGCATGTGCACACACATGACTTTGAGTTTGGACAAAATATCCTTGCCTGAACCTAAAGGCATATCTCATTCAGAATTTAAGGCATAAGAGGTTTTTTTTGCAGAAATTTCTAGTTATTGTAGGGCAGGATTCCTATTTTAGGTTCCTCGGTGTAGACCAAATCTATATAAATTTTAAGGATTTCAACAAAATTAATAGCTGTCACTTTTTAGACCTAAGAAACTGGTCTGAAACTATAATCTATAAAATGGCTAAGAAATTCAATTCAACTTTTATTAAGCACTTACTCTATGGTTGGAACTTTTGCCGTGGTAAAAATACAGAAGTGCATGACACGTTTCTTATACTGGACCTTGTTCCTTTAACAATATGAAAGATACCACTTTACTCATCTGTCATAATTTTTAGTTGGAAAATATAAGAATATGTCAAGCAAAACCAATTTGTAAGATTTTGTAACAGCATGAAAAATAGAACAGAACTTCTGCATAACCATATTTTTCAAATTGATCAAATTCTATCTTTTTTGGGGTCAAATTCTATCTTATGATGGAATGACAGGCTTCCTAACTCAGGGGAATCAAGAGATGTAATATATTGATTATGCATAGTTACAAATACTAGCAAAAAATGAAGAATATGGTTTACTATGCACTGTTTGCACTGTTAGAAATGGAGCAGTCTTAGAAATAAATGTTAAATAATATATGAGCCCAAGGAAGACAGAAAATTCCTACTAAGGTCAGTTGCTTAATTTGAACTTGATAAATGGCAAAGTAGCATGAAGCTATTGCATAGCAATCACAAGTTGCAGCCAACATCAAACTAAGGAACTAGGAGAGATTAGTGAGCAACAATCAAAATCAGACAAACCGATAAGGTTATATAATGAGTAAAAATCAGAGGCAATACAGCTTTGCAATTTGTGCCACTTTCTAAAGAGCTGAGTCCCAATTTTTGTATCATGCTCTGAGAGTATCTAAAAGACACTACCCAGAAATGAAGTTAAATTTTGAAAAACTAAATGGCATCAAAATTCACCTAGTGAAAAATAATGAACTGGTTTGAAAACTTTAGGGAAGTCCACAAAAGAATTCAAATTAAAAAAAAAAAATACCTGGTAAGTCAAATGAGCCAAGCTTGTGATAATAGTGTCAGTATATATAAAAAGGAATGATACCATCAAGATTATTCCACATTTAAAAAAAAAAGATTATCCCACATTTTATCTAGAATATCTGCTTATAAATATAAAGCTAGAATGTGAAGCTAGGAAGGAAATACTTCTGATATTCTTTAACTCCTAACACATGCACAGTAATGATCTAAAAATATCATCATCAGGGATGTTCTTAATAGGTATATTGGCCATCTCCTGCATAAGGACACTTGTCGGAGTGGGTGATTGTGGACTGAAATTCATCTTTTATTCTGCTTTTGAATGTATGAATCCTGACATGGCACTGTATTGGCCTGGAAGGAAAGGATACTGTTTTTAAACATATTTTGTTCAATTCTCAGTTTGTTCTCAATTTAGACAGAAGCCTTTGTTCAATTTTTTTCTGCTCACTGTTGTTTTCTTGGCCCTTCCTTCCATTATGTAATAAAGAGATAAGTATTTTGTACTAAGGTACATTTTTTATGTGTTGCTGTCATTTATTATAAGAGAAGGCATTGATACATAATTTGTCCTTTTATAATTGTTCAATTTATTCTCTTTAACGTTGAAGTTTTTTTTTTCTTTTTAAAGCAAAATCTGTTTAATTAGCTCTAACACAATAATTTATACTTAAAGAATTGTATCTTTTTAACAATAAAAGTTTGGCTCTACTTTATATCTTTAATAAGCAAATAAATACTTTGATCTTTACCTTATTTTAAAGTTAATATTTTTACCTTTTTTTTTAAAAAAAAAAAAGCTAGTCAAATTATAAGAATAAAGATTTCCATATTAGCTACAACATCTTGTTTTCTGGGTAAGACTTACATAATTCTTGGAAAAGGGAAAGAAAAATATCAGTTAATGCATGCAATATAATGGAGTGTTATTTCATATCACCAGCCAGTTGATGTACTAAATAGAGGCATTATGCTAAGAACTGTTCACAATTTCAACTTTAAAATGGCTCTAAGCTCATTAGAAACTGACAATCTGTTGTCATAAGTAATCTCTACAAGGCAACTGTGTGACAAGACTTTCAAACATATTTACTTCCAAAAACATAATGCAAATTATAAGATTTTGGAGCCCTGCCTGAGAATGTAAAGATTCTAGGGATAGTAAGATGGGAATTTTATTGGGAGAAAGGTAAAGCAAATGGTTCCAGGAGTCTGCAACAAGTGGAGGTTGAAGATTATGAGTTGAATTCTTAAAGACAGATGAGACAGTAAAAGATGAAAAAAGAAGAGAAAAGCATCTTCACCTACACCAGTAGACAAAAAAAAAAAAAAAAAAGTCTCCTTTTCTCACTTGAGTGCTATTTTAACTTAATTGTGTTTCATCTCTAGTTATTCTTCTCCACCAACATCTGTTACAGGAAGGCTCAGCAGATAATGACTTACAATTCTACCCTGACCCTTAACAATGCTTTGGTTGAGTCTCTCACACAAAGAGGACCCATACCTAGGGACTCACTCATGTACCTCTTGTCTTTCTAGGAGCAAGAACTGTTAATAGGGCCAGTCCTTATTAGGTGTCACTTCCTGATTCCTCCTACATCAATCTATCCTGCTCCTGACTTCTAGAGGATGGGGTCAAGAAGTCCACAAAAGATTGTTCATGAGAGCAATGAAAATTCACATGTGCTAGGATCTCCAGGAAGTTTACTATCTGTAGGAGACTTACGTTTTGGCCCACAACAACTACTGTGGCCATTTGACTTTGTTACAATATTGTATAATGCAACAGCTACTACACAGTAACAACACATATATTTCTTTTTTTTTAAGGTTTTATTATTTATTCATGAGACACACACACACAGAGAGAGAGAGAGAGAGAGAGAGAGGCGAGAGACACAGGCAGAGAGAGAAGCAGGCTCCATGCAGGGAGCCCGACATGGGACTCGATCCCGGGTCTCCAGGATCAGGCCCTGGGCTGAAGGCAGTGCTAAACCGCTGAGCCACCTGGGCTACCCCATATATTTAATTTACAATAAGAACACATAATACCCTGAGAGAACATACACAAATACAGCATGTAGAAAATGCGCCTGATATTGAATTATGAAAAAAGGAAAGACTCCTTGATCTCTAACTATAAAATATAAAGAATATACTGATGTTACCATGCTTATTCATAAAAAGGAAAAACTAAATGGACAATTTCACTTAAGATAGCATGTTGGATGTATTTGGAAGTGTTGTTTGAATCTGGTCAAATAGAAATCAGTGGGTTTATTAGAATTTATGTATCTATAGGATTATGCTTTTGGTACATTTGTTATAAAATGAGGTATTCCATGGATGGATATTTACTTGCTTGATTTATATTTGTAAAGATCTACTGTTATTCCAAATTGGAGATCTGGTTGTATAGATCTGTAACAGTAGAAGCCAATAAAATAATATTAAACAAATGAAGTGAGACTTTTAATAGATCTTCAAGTGTATAAAATCCTTAAAGGTTTTTAGTAACCATCTCAGTTTTGACAGACCGTATCTCATACAGTTTGTTCATATTGTTTTAGAAGTTGAGGAACTAACAAAATCCTATATTACCCAGTAATTTTGCTGTCTTTTAGGCTTCTAAATGTTCAAAATCAAAACTTTTTCTTTCCCCAGCATAATCTTGATGTTCCATCTGGAAATTCTTGTGAGTTTTCATCCATTATCTGAATGAACTGTGGAAATAACTCCTTGTTTTGTCTTTGGTAGGTGCACTAATGGACATGTGATAGACTCATAACCCTTGAAGGTAATGGTGTGAAACTGCTCCACAACCGGCTAGAGAAATAGAGATCCCATTTCAGCTCTGATCTCTTGATGGTTGCAAATCATATGCTTTTCCTATGACAGTGAAACAGTCCTTAAAAGAATATTCCTTAGTTTTCACGCTAAAAAACTTTGAAATATCATATTTTTAGAAAAGTAACTTTCTAGCCAAATATTTTGTATGCATAACTGCTCAAATCTAATTATTGAGTTATCATGAGCCAGAATTTTTATCCCAATCATAAAACTTCCAGATAATTATAATAGCAATAGGTAACTTAACACACACACAGGATCTCACTAAGCACTATGCAATGTGTTTTACATATATTTCAATGCCCTCTCAAATAAGCAAGCAAATTTGGCGTTCCTATTGTATTTCTACTTTAGATACATATAAAATTACTACCTTGCTAATAGATTCAAAGTATATGCTCCATCTGTGGAAACCTTTATTGTTTGAATTGCATAGCGACTTCATATCATGTTTTTGCCTTCACTGTAGTTGTACTACGCTTGAAGAAAGTCTAATTATTAGCATGGACTGATTCTTATGGAACAATAAGTTGCTGTTCTTTAATTACAAAATTCTTTGATTTATCATCATTTAAATTACTTCCTTTGTGAGAGGTTAGTTGAAGAAAACTTAAGTGGCAGATTCCACAGTGTGTGTTTTCTGCATATCCAGGGAAAATCTGATTTCTTTCTCACCCTAGCAATTACAACTTAATGGGCTTTTTTTACATTACTGTATCCAATAACTGTTATATTTGTTTTCAAAACAGCCACATTTTATTTTTAATTATTTGTTTTCTAAGGGCTATACAGGGATCTCACTACTGTATCTGTGATCTAACTACTATTTCACTCTCTCATGAGATGAATTGAAGGAACGTGTTGTATCCATCAAAAAACTGCCAACTAGCAAAAGAACACAACAGATAGTATTTCTCTATGAGCCTGAACGATTTCAAACGAGTGGAGATATTATAGTACATCTCTATTTTCTTAGAGCCTCTCTCATTTATCCTCATAACACTAACCTTTGCAGAGTTAAAAATATGAAGGCATTGAAAAATGATTAGAATAAATGATAAAAAGATGACTTTTTAAAGCCCTTTGGTGAAACAAAATATTATACCCTGGCCTAAGAAACAGAAAAATGAAGTTAAAATGAGAGGGGGCAGTGTTAAGTCTACAGAAGAATG
This sequence comes from Canis aureus, assembly GCF_053574225.1. Lineage (NCBI taxonomy): Eukaryota > Metazoa > Chordata > Mammalia > Carnivora > Canidae > Canis > Canis aureus. The sequence goes on along the minus strand of NC_135617.1, from coordinate 41,314,494 downwards.
GGTGCAAGAGAAAAGATAAAGACTCTGGAAAGTGGATAAATTATTAGCAGGAACTTTCATAGCACATCCCCAACTCTACAACAAGATTCAAAAAAAAAAAAAAAGTGGAATAAAAATCATAAGAGGTTGTTGAGGTACCTAAGGAACTTTTATATGAAGCCTATATTTTTCAGCTATTAATTCCAGCTATGTCAGAGAATGAGCAACTCAAATATTCAAATCAGAAATATTTATGGAGTTAATTATATAATAAATTGTTTCCAGGTATTACAATTAAAAAGGCCTATTTTGAGGGAGACAAATATGGGTTTGAATCTTGGTAACACGCTCAAACTACCTCAGCCTTCTGAACCCAGTTTTCTTATCTTAAAATGGAGGCAATAATATTTACCTTGTGAATGTCATCACAAATTGAATAATTAAATAGAAAATACCAAGTAAATTATAGTCCAAAGAAAAAACTAAGAGCAAAGCCAATATCCCTCACCATCTTACTCCCTGTGTGGTACAGTCATCCATCCTTTTATTCAATATTTTTCTCCCTTGTGAACATCTGCTATGATAAGACATCAACTCTGAGTCCTCTCATGAGGACTTCATGGGCAGCCAGTATTCATGAACCTGCTCACACTGTGTAAAAGTAAGTAGGGGGAGGTACTGAAGAGAATGAGTAGGTCTGATGGATAGGTCATCTGTGGCTATTGGGCATTCAGGGAGATCTACTGACATGACAAAGTATATATAACATGTGATGATGACATAAGGACATGACAAAGGAAAGTGCAAACAAGAAGTTTGAGATACAGCTGAGTACTGACTTGGTGAAAAGTCAAGGAACAATAGAAGTGAAGGTAGAACAGGGAGGATGGTCATAAATAGCCTGAGATTTTGGAAAGAAAGTCAGGAATGAATTTTGTTACTATTAAATATATAGCAACACTGCAATTATGAAACCATATAAACTACTCCCTCCAAAAATGGATACTGGGCAGCCCGGGTGACCCAGTGGTTTAGCGCCACCTTCAGTCCAGGGAGTGATCCTGGAGCCTTGGGATCCAGTCCCATGTCAGGCTCCCTGCATGGAGCCTGCTTCTCCCTCTGCCTGTGTCTCTGCCTCTCTCTCTCTCTCTCTCTCTCTCTCTGTGTGTATGTGTCTCTCATGAATAAATAAATAAAATCTCTTTTAAAAATGGATACTGTTTGCTGTGGGGACTTATTAGGAAATAACATGGTACTGGACAAACATCCATCTTTGCTCTCAGTCGAGAAAATATAATACATACATAAATGAACTATTTCTACATTGAGAACAAGGGCATCCATATCTATAGTTACCAGACATAAAGCATAAAGAAGACAAGAAAAGGCAGAAGTGAAAAAAATCTAATACAGGAGAGGTACTTTAAATGATCATTTTAAAAGGGAGAGAAGTGAACATATGACAATTCTGCTTTAAAATTAAAGTGATTATTGAGGAGTCTTGAGTGACCCATCATTTCTGTAATATTATAAAGACAATTTTCATCTCAGCAACACAACCTATGTACTCCTGTATTGGCCTATACAAAGTCATATGAAGTGAACAAACAGACTCAACTCAAATTTATTCTCCCCATTTTCATCTGAGTAATCTAGTGCTTTTTTATTTCCTACCAAAGTTTGGTCTTTTGATCCGTATTGAAAACCACGTAAAATGTCACTCCTTATGAGCTTTGAAATAAGAGGGATCAAAGCCTGGTTTGAGGTCAAGCTCCCTAGAAGAGCCTGAGACAGAGATTCTTACACCTGTGATGTATAGAGGACTTATTCTCAGGAACAGAGAGAGTGTGAATGGAGCTGCATCAATAGAGGGGAAGAGTGAAGGAAGGATGTAGTTTCAGGGGAAATCTAGCCTTAACCTGATCCCACTGCTGCTCTAGAACATAAGTTGTATTACAGAATCTGTTTCCCATGAGGTAAGGGCCCTTGTGGCCCAGTCAATTTCTGGCCTCCTAGTAAGTCAACAGCTCCAGAAGCCAAAGACAGTGCTCCAGGGAAGGCTGCAGAAAGTTAAACTCATAGCAAAGCTTTCAGCTGTATTAAAAAGGATCCCCACAAATCTGGATGAGAATCTAATCAGTGTCAGCTAGAGCCATTATCAAAATAATCTAAAAAATTATCAAAAGAGATTCTTAGAGACACTTTAAAATTAAAATGAAACAATCTTTGTGTGGCTTAGAAAGGGGGAAAATATGAGAAGAGGGAAAAGAAGCATTTTTCCAGTGTCTTGAAAGTCATTTTTCCAGGTTCTAATCTTGACTTCTCAATGACTTGACAGTGTTTGCTAAACATTTGGCCGTCGAAACAAAGAAAAGGGGGCTAGTCTTCATATTTTCTGACTTATCTGGCCCTTTTCAATGTGGATTATTTTTCAAGTTTCTGCATAGAGACATAGATAATATGTTTTAAATAATAGATATTATTCTTGAATCCCTAACAATCCTGAGTGGCATAAATATTTGTTATAAATATACAAACCAAGATCTAGAAAAGCCATAGTCTAATGCTATCCACACATTTCGAAGTGGAAATTTCAAAACCTGAACCTACATTCTTCTACATTTGTAATTAATTCAGTGTTCTTCCCATGTTGTTACAACCTCCGTTTCAAAGATGTTTCAACTTTCCAAATCATGTATTTTTTTTAATGTTCTGTTGTCTAAACATGTCAAAAAATGATCCTTTTAAATAGTACCTTGAGATAACTCTAGTGAAATAAAGGGACAAAACACCTAGAATCAAATGAACAACATTCAAAATCTATATTTATTATTAAATGGCTATTAATTAATTCTCAGTTTTAGTTTTTTCCACTGAAAAATTACAGGTAGAAATAACATCTATGCCCAAGGTTGGTTGAGCTATAATTGCAAGAGATAAAATATTTGCATATCGTAAAATACTATAAGGTATTATCATCAACATTATATGGGAAAAAAAACAGATAATTTTGTCAGACATAGTTACTTCCAGATCACCACCATTATACCAAGCCTTTAGATCTTGTATTATTCAGAAGACTTTAAGATTCAAAGATAATAAGACTCCAGACCTTGGTTTACGATCAGATAATATCTTATCCATCCTAATGGTAGCAAAAGAGGATTCTTTCATTATCTGGGGCTTAAGACTACATTGATGCTAGACAACACACTGAGGTCCAAAGTATGTGCTGAACTTTCTTGACGAATTTTCCTTTTTTTTTTTTTTTTTTTTTTTGTGAGATAAGTGCATCATTTGCTGCCTAAATAGCATGGTTTGGTGGTGCCATTTAGCTCCATTTTTCTGAAGAAAATGTTCACATTCTGCTGCTTCACTTTCCCTGTGACCTCAATTAAAACTGAAAATAGAACTTATAACCATAGTTTTTGGTCATAAAATATGGATTCCTATCAGAGTTTTTCTTTAAAATAAAAAGAATAAATTCCGAGGCTTTTAAAATGCATAAAGCCATATTTACAATGCATGCCTAGTATAAATTATTTTTCCCCTATGATAGTGAGTTAGAGATTTTAAAAACTAGATTAGATAGTGTGACACTTCCCCCTTAATCTCTCCATCAGTAGCTCTAGAGATTAATGAATAGTTATTCCAGCATTCTGAGCTGTTTCTAATCATTATCACAAGCCATCATTGGCTCTAAAAATTCTTAAGTGTGTTAATACATTTAAAATACAGAAATATATTTTGACAGGTTGTCACATTCATAAAGTATTTGAATTCAAACACAGTATTCTATTTAAAAGTTATCTAAAGCAACCATATCTCATTTTATTTTAGTCAAAATAAAATGTATGTTTTGGCTTAAAGAAAGTAACAAAAATAGTCAAATATCAGATTATATAGTTGGTAGTGAAGGAAATATTTACCCCCACAAATATAAAAATAAGCACTTAAAATATGCATAATCTCTATTGTTTCCTTATTTGCCTGAAAGGGACCCAGCAGTGGGTGGCTGTGCAATAATGTAAATGACTAAAGATGGCTGAAGTGTCTACCATCTTATATTTTATGAATAATGATTCAAACTGCAATGTAATACATCACTCGGCTTTAATGAAAGAGAGGCAGAAACAGGCAGGGATGCACAAACAGTAGGGGAGAGAGATGCAGAGAGATGGAGAGAGACAGAGAGACAGAGAGAAACACAGAGACAGCAAGGCACAGACACACAGACTCCCGTGTGCATGTGTGCACACACCTGCTGGGAGAGAGACACCAGCACAGAGACAGACTCACAGAAAGCCAGAGACTTTCAAGCCAATCACATAATCATTTTGTCACAATATTTTAGTACTCAAATTCCTGATGGAATAATTCTAAATTTTGCAGCAAGGAGACTAATTCTGTGGAATTTTATAATGACTTTTAAATATTTAAAGATCAATGCCACTCCCTGATCTCTTCAAACAAATGGCTCTTATAAGTCAAGCATTTTGTTTTGACATTGGTATAATCTTCAAAATAAACAAATTTCATATATTTAAGTCAGAGTTAGTAAAACCAGTGCTTCCTAACTCTCAGAATTTAACCTTCATCCTCCTCATCCATACCTGAGGCAAGGATTTAAGAATGCAGTTATATTAGTTTGTTAAATCCCAAAGACAACACAAAGTTATCCTAGTGATCTTAGACTCTTCTTTTCTGCTCCTAGTTTTTCAGACCTCCTTGTTTATCCTAGCTTGAGGGGAAAATAATACTGTCCATACAGTCTAAACCAAGCCCTTTGTTCTAATGCACAGAACAAGAATTCTATATGAGATCAGGATTATATTGGCATAGTAGCATATTTTTTCTTTTTTTAAAAAAATTTATTTTTTATTGGTGTTCAATTTACCAACATACAGAATAACACCCAGTGCTCATCCTGTCAAGTCCCCCCCCCCAGTGCCCGTCACCCATTCACCCCGACCCCCCGCCCTCCTCCCCTTCCACCACCCCTAGTTCATTTCCCAGTTAGGAGTCTTTATGTTCTGTCTCCCTTTCTGATATTTCCCACACATTTCTTCTCCCTTCCCTTATATTCCCTTTCACTGTCATTTATATTCCCCAAATGAATGAGAACATATAATGTTTGTCCTTCTCCAATTGACTTACTTCACTCAGCATAATACCCTCCAGTTCCATCCACGTTGAAGCAAAATGGATAAAGAAGATATGGTTTATGTATACAGTGGAATATTACTCAGCCATTAGAAATGGCAAATACCCACCAGTAGCATATTTTTTCAAGTATCATGTAAAACCATAGGATAAAAAATAGCACATTGGGTCAAGCAGAGAATTTTTATCTCTACCCAATTATTTGAGCACAGGCTCTTATCTCTCTGTAGTCATGGAATTGGATAATTATTCCTTTTGTTTTTCTAACATGCAATGATCACACAATCAGGTGTATTTTAGCCTTGCTAAGGTCCAAGTTGACTCTTAATAAGAACAGTATACTAGAGCAACTATTTAATGATGTAGTTGTTTCCATCATCAAGACATGCTTTAAACCTATAAAATCCCTAGTGGATATTGTTAATTGGTTTGCAGGTCTCATTATATATTTTGATTATTTCCATAAATCAGCAGTAAGACAAATTTCAAATGACATGACAACTATTAACTCCTCTAGTGGCCTTTAATAAAACAACAAAAATGTTAATTCTTCTAAATTAAAAGTTAAATGAATATAATAGCATCACAGGTGGAATACCTAGACAGGAAGAGAGAAAACGCTTGGTACTCAATTATTTTTTTTTCTGTGTCGAAGAAATTATTAGTAACATTCCCCCATCATATTCTCCTTCAATCAGCGTTCATCTAATAAAGGAAAATTTTCATATCTACTATATTAATTATAATTAGCATACTGTATATTCATGGAGGTAGTCCCCCCTTACCAGGTAATAATACTATTCATACAAATGGCACATAAAAGTTTTAAAAAAATATTTTAATTACAGTGTGTTCAACATGGAGGTACCATTCCACTTTGTTTTGACTTGTATTTGGGGAAATGCAGTTTCATACCAATTATAAATCCATACTTTATCTTCCTATGGGAGATTAATTCAAACTTCTCCCTCACACTATATCTCAATTGGCTTTTGGGCAACACATTTCCAGCATAAATTTTGGAGATTTATGTAACATATGTCAAATTTTTCATGTTTTTTAAGATAGATTATAAATATTTTGACAGATCATGGCTTAGTTTGCAATTCTACCAAGCAGAATAACTCTTAATCCCTTTTTTAAAATTAATTCCTCATACTTAAGGCTCTGTTCTGTTTTGTAAAAGCTATAAAATAATCACCTATCCACAGTCATTTGATTTAGGGATTGTGTTTATGCCATATTTTGTTATTGAAACATCAAAAAGGGTGCCTGGGTACTCAGTTGGTTTAAGCATCTGCCTTCAGCTCCGGTCATGATCCCTGGGGCTCTGAAATCAGGTCCCACATTGGGCTCCCCCCTCAGCAGGGAGTCTGCTTATCCCTCTCTCAAATAAATAAAATCTGGAACACCTGGGTGGCTCAGTGGTTGAGCGTCTCTGCCTTTGGCTTAAGGCATGATTCTGGGGCCCCAGGATCAAGTCCCACATCAGGCTCCCTGCATGGAACCTGCTTCTCCCTCTGCCTGTGTCTCTGCCTCTCTTTCTGTGTCTCTTATGAATAAATAAAATATAAAAAAATTTTAAAAAACAAATAAAATATTTTTAAAAAGAAAATATTAAAGGAGCTCTTACTTGGTGGCTCTTAATTGATCATTAAGGTTCACTGTAAATCACACAGTTGTATAGGGATTATTTACCCTTAAAAAGTTATTTATTATCTGTACTCTTCAACTTCTCTGTATGGGCAAACATTTAATCTTTTGTCTGCATGTGTTTTTATAACATATGCTATTGTTTTGTAGGTTTGTATTTTTAATTTTTTAAAGATTTTTTTTTCATTTATTCATGAGAGACACAGAGAGAGAGGGTAAAGACAGGCAGAGCGAGAAGCAGCCTCCCTGCTGGGGGGTGGGCGGGGAGCCTGATTCCAGACTCCATCCCCAGGATTCCAGGATTATGACCTGAGCCAAAGGCAGATGCTCAACTACTGAACCACCCAGATGCCCCTCTGTTTTTAATTTTTATGCAGACTAGTATGTTATATCTAATTCTTTCTCAGCTTTTTCATCAAGCACTATGTTTTTAAGATCTGCCTGTGTTGACATGTGGACTTCAAATCATTTGCTTCTAATGCAGTACAATATGGCATGTATCAGGCACATTTTACTTATTTATTCCCTTGTAATGGACATCCAAAATACTTTCAACTGCTAACTTCTACAAATAACTTGCTGCAAGTAACATACACATACATAATCCCCAATGGATCTGTATAAAAATTATTCTGAGACTTATATTCAGGAACGCAACTGATGAATAAGCAATTGCACACTTTTCTACGGAATGGCTACACCAATCTACAATTTCACCAGAGAGACCTGATCATTCCCAAAATGTATATAAATCATATTTCTTTCCACTTTTGGTTAGGCTAAGAGTGGTATAGTGAAATCACACTTTTTTTTTTAAGTTTTCATTTAAGTTCTAGTTAGTTAATATACAGTGTAATATTAATTTCAGATATGTAATATAATGGTTCAATACTTCCATACAACCCCTGTGCTCATCACAAGTGCCTCCTTAATCCCCATCACCTATTTAACCATCCCCCGACCCAAGTTTGTTTTAATTTGCATTTATATGATTATAATAACATTGAAATTTCCTCATACACTAATGAAATTTGGTGGTTACTTTATCGTTCATTGTTTTTTCATAATCATTTGCTCAGTTTCTATTTTGGATGCTTTCTTCATTTTAGAAAAGGAATGATTAGTATATCCAAGATATACAACATAATCTTAGTTATCAACAATGTTTTGTCCCATTCTAGCATCTATAGTCTCTTTCACTGCATAAAAATCATCAATTTTAAATAATCTCAATAGTCAGATTTTTCCCTTATGATGAGATGTGTGCTATCAAAGATTAATATTTCCTTCTACATTGGTCAGAAAGATATTCCATATATAGTTATTTAAGTCACCTAGAGTAATCTTTTATGTAAGCAATTTTGTTTATAACATATAGTGCATACAATTGTTCAAAAGAGTAGATAGATATAAAAGTGGAGATGCCTGGGTGACGAAAATTAAGGAAGGAACGTGAGATAATGAGTACTGGATATTATATAAGACTGATGAATCACTGACCTCTACTTCAGAAACCAATACATTAATACATTAACAATAATACATAATACTTAATTGAATTTAAATAAGATTTTTAAAAAGAATACATTGAAGACTTAAAAAAAAAAAGAATAAATCATTAAAAGGGAACGACAGGAACCTGAATATTTACCTGTACCTAGTATCCTTCTGAAACATACCTGGGCTTGAACCTGGTGAGTTCCAAAGAGTGTGTGGTTAGGAGCATCCTCTCCTGCATATGACCAGTTTGTCAGTGACCCTCTTAAAATTTGCTTCAAAGACAATAAAATTCATTATACCCATAAAAAAGAAAAATGAAGATGCAACATTAAGAAAATACAGATGAAGAGGATTAAAGAGCATTCTTACCCTGATGAGCACTAAGTAATGTACAGAATTGTTGAATCCCTATATTATACACCTGAAACAGATTTAACACTATGTTAACTATATTGGAAATTAAAAGAATATAAGAGAAAGTTACAATAACTGACAGTATATAAATTTTAGAAGAAAACAAGTTGGTGAGAGAATTATTTTTAATAATTCCACTTTCTAAAGTAAGTTTATTTTCAGATTTTTGCAGATGTATTCTAAAACAATCACAACGATAAAGACATTTTGCAAAGTACTGTGCATGAATTCAAACATATTTCATCCAGTATTGTGGTGACAATATTATACAGAAAGCTGACTCATCATTAGAGCAATGTGTATATTTCTTAATATGAACAAGGAACTCAAATTCTTTTCTTTTTAAGATTTTATTTATTCATGAGAGAGAGAGAGGCAGAGACACAGGCAGAGGGAGAAGCAGGCTCCATGCAGGGAGCCGGATGTGGGACTCGATCCTGGGACCCCAGGATCACACCCTGGGCCAAGGCAGGCATTAAACCGCTGAGCCACCCAGGGATCCCCAAGGAACTCAAATTCTATGTTGCCCTTCTCCACTAAGGTTTTCCTCTACTCCTTCTTTTCCCTAAAAAAATACACTTAATATGGATGAGAAATTAATATTAGCATAAAAGAATTATGTATAACTTGCTTTAATCATTGCTCTAATAGTGAAATAAAATAGATTTTTCAAAAAAATTGTAAGTATCATAGCCAAGTCATTATTTAAGCCTTGACATAATAAGTGAATAATAGTTTATCTTTGGAAAATAACAAGCTACATATTTCATCAGATCAAACTTTCAGCATTGGCACGTAATTAATAATGACATTTAAAATTCTATAGGAGCAATAAATAAGGATAAAATCCTAAATTGGCTGAATATACAAAAAATAATTAAAGGAATAGTATTGAATATAAGAAATATCATGATTATTAAATATTCCAAAGTAACTTTAATAACATTTTATTAAAAGCTAAAATGCTTTTATACACCCTCAAATTTTCAGTTTATTTTTTTAATTTATTCATTTTTTTTTACATTTTTTTAATTGGAGTTCAATTTGCCAACATATAGCATAACACCCAGTGCTCATCCCGTCAAGTGCCCCCTCAGTGGCCATCACCCAGTCACCCCCACCCCCCGCCCTCCTCCCTTTCCACTACCCCTTGTTCGTTTCCCAGAGTTAGGAGTCTCTCATGTTCTGTCTCCCTTTCTGATATTTCCCACTCATTTTCTCTCCTTTCCCCTTTATTCCCTTTCACTATTTTTATATTCCCCAAATGAATGAGACCATATAATGCTTGTCCTTCTCCAATTGACTTATTTCACTCAGCATAATACCCTCCAGTTCCATCCACTTTGAAGCAAGTGGTGGGTGTTTGTCGTTTCTAATGGCTGAGTAATATTCCATTGTATACATAGACCACATCTTCTTTATCCATTCATCTTTTGATGGACATTGAGGCTCCTTCCACAGTTTGGCTATTGTGGACATTGCTGCTAAAAACATTGGGGTGCAGGTGTCCTGGCGTTTCACTGCATCTGTATCTTTGGGGTAAATCCCCAGCAGTGCAATTGCTGGGTCATAAGGCAGGTCTATTTTTAACTCTTTGAGGAACCTCCACACATTTTTCCAGAGTGGCTGCACCAGTTCACATTCCCACCAACAGTGCAAGAGGGAGTTTATTTCATTTCTATCTGTGCATGTAGGAAGGCAAATTGAAGATTGTCATGAGTGTTGAAAGTTGCAAAACCAGTTTAAGTTATTTTAGAAGAAACTATCCAAAAGTTAAATTAAGTTTAAAAATTTAAATAAATTTTATAATTGTGAAAAAGTATAAAGGCAATTTATAATAACTGGGCATATAATTTTCTCTTATTTTGTTTTCTATTCAGTTCAGAAGGAGGATTAAGACAGCTTTATAAACACAGGAAAAATAAAGGCTCTACTTTAAGAATGAAACATTTCTTTAAAATAGTTATTATTTCTTTTCATTTCTAATTCCAAGCTATGTTAATCACCAATCACAACCTTATTCTTATACCAGATATTTTGAAATGCTTTCTGTGATTTTATGCTTCTTTGTCTATACTTGAAAATTAGTTTTTATTAACCAAGAAAAAATCTAAGCAAGTAAATTGATAATTTCTAAGTTTTGCATGTATGTTTTTCAGGTTTCTGTAAGCTCAAGTTGTGTGTGTGTGGTGTTTTGTTGTCATTTGCTTTTGTAACCTTTGAATCATTTTTCTGGTTATATTTGAATTTAATGGAAAGATGCACTTTGTACTATCTCTGGCTTATTACAAGTCCAAGACACAGCAGCCAGCATAGAAGAAAAAGCTGTCATTTGAAACTCAGTGTGACGAAAATAGGACTCCCACTTGTTCGTGGGGTTAGTTAATTGAAGACACATATGAGAGTTACCTTCTTCTGCCATCACAACTGCATGCATGTATTGTTTTCTCTAACACTAACTATTTCATCAAGGATAGTGGCTTTTACAGGTAAAGGCAGACTTGCTTGTTGGTCAAGGGACAATCAGCAGTTGCAACTCCCTAATAGAATTTTTAAGCAAATTTAAGAAAACAGCCGGCACCAGCAATCAGATAAAATCAATTGAACCAAATAACCTACTATATTAGTTTCCCATTGCTGCTTTAACAAATTACCACAAACTTAGCAGACTGGATAGCACAAATTTATTACCTTATCTCTTAGGAGGTCAGAAATCTGACAGATGTCTCGCTGAGCTAAAATCAAGGCAACTTCAGCACTACATCAGGGCTTCATTTCTTTATAAAGGCTTTTGATATGTTTCTTTGCCTTTTCTAGCATTTAGAGGATGCCTGCATTCCTTGATTTGTGGGACCCTTCCTCCATCTTCAGAGCCAGCAAAGGTGAATGGAGTCCTTCTTACACACAATCACTCCTTACACACAATCACTCCAACCTCCTCCAGAGTCACATCTCCTCTGACTTGACTGCCTTCTTCTTCCACTCTTAAGTATCCTTCTGTTTCATTGGGCCCACATGATAACTCAAGCTAATCTTCCCATCTCAAGTTCAGCTGATAAGCATCCTTCATTCCACTGCAACCTTAATTCCATCTTGACATGTAACCTAACATATTCACAGAACCTGTGGACTAGGACATGGACATCTTTGGAATGTCACTATTCTGCCTCTCATACCTGTTATATATCTGAAGTTGCTATTTCACAGTCTGTAGCACCTGCTACAAAATATTGTTTATCCTCATCAATATTCATTAATTCAGCAAATTTTATTTTAGACTATTAAGTGGTGAGTACTTGATATGCAGCACAAAGCAAAATAAACATGCTCTTTTCCCAGCCTCTTGAATCTATCGCCTACAACAATTCTCTACCAAAACAAAACAAAACAAAATTGTATAAATGACTAATCATGGATTGATTATTCTCTCTGGTATATATCTTTGCATATAATTTCAAAGAATGCCTGATATTAAATTTATAATTGGTAAATACTACTTAAATAGTAAACTTCTTTTAATAAACTATATTTCTTCATTTATGAGACTGCAGACTACAGATAATAGAGATTTTTCTCTATATTTCAACCAAGAAGATCTAAAGACACCTTATAGATTTTAAATGGATACTATATTTTGTTAGAAAAGCTGTATCTCCTTGAGCTTTCTAAAATCTGTTTTGAATTCTTAAGTTTTAGTACTTCTATTGGTAAATTGGAAATAAATTCTATAATTCAGTACTTGGAAACAACCTGTATTCTCGTTCTGAAATTTAAAGGTAGCATTTAATTTTATTCAACTATGATTTTTCCACAGAGATCCCTTTCCTTATTACAATACCAACACATGACAAACTCTTTCAGTGAAGCTTCTAAGAATTTCTTTTAGCATGCATAGCCCATTGGACTAGGTAGGGAGGGGAAGAAGATAAATATAACAAAAATAATTTAAATTGCTCCAAAATGAAAAGTTATATTATCAACCACAAAATCTCAATGACATACAGAAACAAGTATTTATTTCTCATACATCTGAAAATCCATTTTAAGCTATGATTTCAGATGGGTTGGCTGCTCGCAGCCTACTCATCTCTCCTCTACTTAATATGTTTCCTGCGGAGACCTGGGATGAAAGAGTGGCAACTACATAGGGGATACTTTTCTCATGAGAATGACAGAAAAACAAGATGCAACCCTCACTGGGCATCACATTCCAGATTTTGCTTGCATCACAACTGCAATAATCCTTTGGTCACAGCAAGTCACGTGGACAAACCCAGAGTCAAGGGGTACATTCAACCTATCATGGAGCCAAATAGACACGTGACCAAATCCAACACATGCTGAGACAAGAGCACATTCCACTCAAAGGGGGAGTAGGAGAAAAGTAAATATTCTCCAAACCATAATTCAAACTATTAAAGATTATGAGGGCAGTCCCAGTGGTGCAGCAGTTTCGTGCCGCCTGCAGCCCAGGGTGTGATCCTGGAGACGCGGGATCGAGTCCCACATCAGCCTCCTTGCATGGAGCCTGCTTCTCCCTCTGCCTCTCTCTCTCTCTCTCTGTCTCATGAATAAATAAGTAAAATCTTTTAAAAAAATAAAGATTTTGAAACAAATACTCAGAAACATCATTCTTACATGCTTTACTAGGCACAGGAAAATGAAGGCATGTATTTATCACTGGAAATATAAAAGGTCTGTGACATAATTCTTTAATAAAAGATAATGTTGATTATGCAGAAATATTTGTTTTAATTTGTTTGGTTGCCATAACAAAATATCATAAGCTGGAATTACTGGATCATATTGTAATTATATTTTTAATTATTTACGGAACTTCCATACTGTCTTCCACAATGGTTGCACCAATTTGAACTCCCTTCAACAGGGCATGAGGCTTTTTCCACATTGTCACCAAAACTTGTTATTTCTTATGTGTTTTTTTATTTCACCCAAAGAATAAAGCACTAATTTGAAAAGACATATGCACCTCTATATTTATTGCAGCATTATTTACAATAGCTAAGATATGGAAGTAATCCAAATTTCTATCCATAGGTGAAAACATAAAAAAGATTTGATATATAGGGGTACCTAGCTAGCTAAGTTAGTAGAGCATGCAACTCTTGATCTCAGAGTTGTAAGTCTGAGCTCCATATTGAATATAAAGATTACTTAAAATAAATATCTTTTAAAAAGGAAGAAGTGATACACAGATACAGATATATAATGGAATATTGCTTGATTATTAAAAAGAACAAGATTTTGCCATTTGCAACAACATGGATGGCCTTAAGTAAAGGGTATAATGCCAAGTGCAATAAATTAGAGAAAGACAAACACTATGTGATTCCACCCATATGTGGAACTTAAAAAACAAAATAAGTGGACAAAAAAGAAGAAAGACACACACACACACGCACACACACACAAGCAGATAAATACAGATAACTGATAGTTGTCAGAGGGTGGTAATTTAGAGGATGGGTGAAATAGATAAAGGAGAGTGAGAGTAGACCTGTCTTGATGAGCACTGAGTAATATATAGAATTGCTGAATCATTATATTGTACATCTATAACACTGTCTGTTCATTATACTTCAATTTAAAAAAGAATGAAAAAAATAAATATCATTAGCTGGGTAGCTTAAACAACAGAAATTTATTTTCTCATTGTTCTGGAGGCAGGAGGTTGCAGAATAGAAGCAAGCATAGTCAGGTTCTGGTGAAGGGTCTCCTCCTGGCTTGCAGATGGCTTTTTACTTGCTCTGTCCTCCCATGAAGGAGCAAAAACAAGTTCTGATATGCTTCCCTTCTTATAAGGACACTAATTCCATTATGAGAGCCCCATGATCATGACCTCATCTAAACCTAATTATTCTCAAAGGCCTCACTGCAAATACCATCACATTCGGGTTAAGGATTCAATATATGAATCTGGTGGAGAGGACACATTTAGTCCATAGCAAGCTCTAAGGAGAGAACTCTAAAAAAACACGTATCCTCTGCTTTCCAAAAGTTCACATTAGGCCACTTCACTTTTAAGAAAGACTTACATTAGCTTTTGCTAGTCAAAAGAAATCTGAAGAGGATTTTTCGCTTCTATTTTTTAAAAAAGTTACTGTACTAATGTAAGTCTTTTGTAATACAAAATGCCCTAATGGAGAAAAATGTAGCTAAGAAAACTACATATGCATTTCTCCTTTGACCCAGCGATCCTACTTCTAAGTATTCATCCATGGAAATACATCTCCATCTTTGTTGTGAAAAGTCACAAAACAAGATTATTTGTTGTGGCATTATCTGTAATAGCAAATATTGGAAATAATCTCAATGCCAATTGATTAAATAAACAGTGATATTCATGCAATTAGGTACTGTGTAGATATTAAAAGAATGAGTAGTACTCCTTGTATATATATATATATATATATATATATATATATATATATATATATATACCATATCTTCTTTATATATATTCATAAAAGAAGAATGAAATCTTGCCATTTGCATTGACATGGGTAGAACTACAGAGTATTACCCTAAGTGATATAAGTCAGAGAAAGAAATATATCACATGATTTAATAAACATATGTGAAATTTAATAAACAAAACAAGAGTAAAAAGAAAGGGCAAACCAGAGAACAGTAACTATAGAGAACAAACTGAGGGTTATAGGAGGGAAGGTGAGTGGGAGATGGGTTAAATGGGCAATTGACATTAAGAAGGGCATTTGTTTTGATGATAACTGGGTGTTGTATGTAAAGGATGAAATACTAAATTCTCCACCTGAAACTAATATTACACTGTATGTTAACTAATTGAAATTTAAATTAAAACTTGGAAAAAAAGAATAAGGAAGAGCTCTATGAAGTAATATAGTGATATCCTAGATATCTGGAATCATTATTTTTAAAAAAAAGCCAAATTGAAAAGTGTTTATATAGTGTGTTGCCTTTTGTGTAACAAAGAAAGAGAAATGAGATTATATGTGCCCATTTGCTTAACTTTCAAAAAGAAATAGAGGAAGGATAAATCAGAAATCAGTGTAATTGGTTACAGCATAGGCAATTTGTGAGAATGAAATAGAAAGGACAGGAAAAAGAATGAAACAACTTTGAATTTGACTCATTATATAGTGACTTTTTAACCATGTCAAAATTTTATATGTTAAAAAAATAAAATCAGCAAAGATGGGGGTAAACATTTAAAATTCAAAGAATCAAAGCCAAATGAACACAACTGCATATAAATTTACAACATATGTAGAAGTAATTTTGTACAAGTACAGATTTTCTATGGGGTTACATCCTGATAAACCCATTGTAAATTGAAAATTCATTTAATATATCTAGCCTACTGTACATCATCGCTAAGCATAGCCTATCTTAAATGTATTCAGAACACTTAGGTTAGTGGGCAATTGGACAAGATAACACAAAACCTAACATAATAAAGTGTTGAGTATGTTATGTAATTTATTGAATGCTATAATAAAAGTGAAAAAACAGAAGAGTTGTATGGGTACAGAATGGTTCTAATTGTATTAGTCGTTTACACTTGTGGTCACATGGCTGACTGGGAGCTGTTGCTCACCGCCACTGACCAGCATCGTGAAAAGTATCTCCCTATATGCCACTGGTCTGGGAAAAGATCAAAATTCAAATTTCAACTTTAAGTTTCTATTGAATGCATAGTGCTTATGCAGTATTATTAGGTTGAAAAATTATAAGTTGAACTCTCATAAGTCTGAGACCAAATGTAATGTGAACAAATAATTTTGGCCACAATTCTTTTACTAAACAGGTTAAAAAAAACTCATCTAAGGACAAAATGAACTATAGAAATATCTGAACCATACTGGGTGAGGGGGCTGTTGTGTTTTAATTCTAAAACCACTTTGTATGAAACTGGAATGAATGAATAAATATGTTAATATTGTTCAGAACAAAGGTTCTCAAAAAGAAGAAAGGTGTAAATACGAAGTGTGGGAAGGAGAGAAGAAACCCAGTAACTGGCTTTGGATTTGGAAATATCAACATGAGTAATCACTTTGCCAGTTCTAATCACTGAAAGGGTCTAGAAACAATCATCTCTCAATAGCAATAAACATATCCAGTGCCCATATTTTGCTTACTAAATGTCTTTCACCAAGAGAAAAAGAGAGAGAGAGACAGAGAGAGAGTGAGGGAGGGGAGAGGGAAGGATTACTGGAGCAATGGCAGATTCCAGGACTGGGTTGTGAAAAGTCCAAGTCCAGTAAGTCTGGGCTTTTTATGTTTTGTTTTTTGTTTTTTGCTATGTCGAGAGTAAGTAAGTACTCAAAACCTGAAGAGGATATATTAGAAGACAGAAGCTAGCTTGAAACTGTTTCTACTTAAAACACTTTGAGTATCAAAAATAATGACAGTAATGGAGTGTCACAGACCAAATATGTGTGTCTCCTCTGTGTTGAGTCATTGGAGATAGTCAAAAATACAATGGAGGGGGTAAAGAGAAACTGTTCTTTACAGAAAAATGATGAATAATAAAATTAGAAGGAATGGCAGATTAAAAATTCCTCTAGAAACCATTAAAATAGGGGATCCCTAGGTGGCTCAGCGGTTTGGCGCCTGCCTTTGACCCAGGGTGCGACCCTGGAGTCCCGGGATCGAGTCCCGTGTCGGTCTCCCAGCATGGAACCTGCTTCTCCTTCTGCCTGTGTCTCTGCCTCTCTCTCTCTCTCTCTCTCTCTCTCTCTGTCTATAATGAATAAATTTAAAAAAATCTTTAAAAAAAGAAACCATTAAAAAAATAAATGATACAGAAAGGAATCATCAGTTGATACTAAAACCATTAGGTGAATGATTGCTGGGAAATAGGATATTCACATCATCTCAAAGATTTCATATCAATATACAACTTATTAATTATAAGAGAAAAGGACACCTTAGCAATAAAAAAACTTATCAGACATCTCAATCAAGCTGTTGAAATTAAAACTTTCAATAATAGAACATACTGACATTGTGTGCCTCCTGCTGTGATATACTGAGAAGAACACATTACCTATTTAATGTTACTTCCAAAGAATATTTAATTTGAATATCATAAGGTACTCATCAGACAAATTCATATTGAGGAACATTCTATAAAACAACTGGTTTGATTTTTTAAAAAATACCAACATCGTGAAAGGCACAAAAGGAAGGGAATGACTCTTCTAGACAGAAAGAGGTTTTACAACTAAACTCAAACTACTTAAACTACTAAACTACTTTAAATTACATTGGATTCTAGATATTATTTTAAAGTTGTAAAAAATATTATCAGAAAATGTAAGTTTTTTAAAATAAAAGGTATGTTAGACTGCCATATCAATGTTAAATATTTTCTTCTGGTAAAGTGGTGATGTTATATGATAATTTCCCATCATTAATAAATATCACATATTACATATAATACAAAGGATATGAATTATTAAAGTCTTGGTAATGACTGAATGCAATCAATAAATAGCATTTTTAGGGTCTTTTATATATCAAGTAAATAATTGCCAAAAGAGAATTCGGAGGTGTGTGAAAACCTCTATACTTTACAGTTAAGAAATTAACTAGTCAGGGAAACAATAGGCAATAATATTGATAATATTTTAAAAAGTCAAAGTCCATGGTACAAACCACTGGTTCTTAAAAATTTTATGTACCTATAAATCACCAAAAATCTTATTAAAAGACAACCTATAATTAAGTATTTCTAAAGTGGGGTCTAAGATCCTGTATCTCTAGTAAACCTTGCCTTTGGATCACAATTTAAATAGTACTATATACTATATACTATACTTTTGTCTTCTTTAGAAGACAAAAATTATTAGGAATTAGAGAAAATTAAAGAGGATTCTTGGAGGAAATAAATCCTAATATCAACTCTTTTTCAAAAAAATGAAGGGCAAAAGGAAAGATAGGATAGGGTATTTATAATGGTACTACTCATTTATTCTCTCCTTACCTTTGGTATTTTCTCAGCATCTGGTATGTAAAGGACACTGTATGCAGCAGTGAGGGCAGTGTTTGGATCATTTTAGCATCTCTCCCAGTGTCTTATGTAGAGGAGCTTAGTGAATATATTTATTAAACTCAATTTAATTTATGGCTGAAAAAGACCCTGAAAAAAGAATTGGAGAGAGAAATTATGAGGAAATTTTGGGCTGGTAAAAGAAGTAGTTCTGACAAGAGAAGCATAACTGAACCTGTGTGGATAGTAAAGAAAGATTATGGATCATCTTAAAAGACTAGCAGAAAAGAGTACATTCGATATAGTTAAAATTTTCTGAATTGGAGAATGATATACTAAAAATAATGCTTTAGGACAATCAGTCTGGCAACAAAAGTAATCTTTTCTTCTTCTTCTTCTGAGATTTTATTTAAATTCAAGTTATTGGTTTAAGAAGTAGAATTTAGTGTTTCATCACTTACATGTAACACCCAGAACTCATCACAAGTGCCCTCCTTAATACCCATCACCCACTCACCTCCCTCCATCAACCTTCAGTTTGTTCTCTATAGTTAAGAGTCTCTCATGGCTTGCCTCCATCTCTGTTTTTATCTTATTTTATTTTTGCTTCCCTTCCCCTATATTCATCTGTTTTGTTTTTTTAAATCCCACATGAGTGAAGCCATATGGTGTTTGTCGTTCTCTGACTGACATATCTCGCTTAGCAAAATACATACTAGTTCCATCCACATCATTGCAAACAGCAAGATTGCATTCTTTTTGCTGGCTGAGTAATATTCCATTACACACACACGCACACACACACATCTTCATTAGTCATTGTCAGTCAGTGGACATCATTTGGGCTCTTTCCATAATTTGGTTATTGTTGATACTGTTGCTATGAATACCGGGTTTCATATGACCTTTTGAATCAGTATTTTTTAGCCTTTGAATAAATAACTAGTATTGCAATTGCTGGGTCATAGGATAGTTCTATTTTTAACTTTTTGAAGAACCTCCACACTATTTTTCAGAGTGGCTACACTGGTCTGCATTCCCACCAACAGTATAAGAGAGTTCCCCCTTTCTTCACATCCTTGCCAACATCTGTTTTTTCCCCGAGTTGTTAATTTTAGCCATTCTGACAGGTGTGAGGTGGTATCTCATTGTTGTTTTGATTTGTATTTCCCTGATGTTGCATGATGCTGAGCATTTTTCGTGCATCCATTAGCCATTTTATATCTTCTCTGGAGAAATATCAATTCATGTCTTCTGCCCATTTCTTAAACACATTATTTATTTTTTAAGTGTTGAGTTTGATAAGTTCTTTATAAATTTTGGATACTAGCCCATTATCCCGTATGTCATTTGCAAATATCTTATCCCATTCTGTAGTTTGTCTTTTGGTTTCGTTGACTGTTTCCTTCGCTGTGCAAAAGTTTTTTATCTTGAAGTCCCAGTAGTTCATTATTGCTCTTGTTTGCCTTGCGTTTGGAGACATGTCTAGCAAGTATTTGCTGTAGTAGAGGTCAAAGACTTACTGCTGGTATTCTTCTCTGGGATTTTGATGGATTGTTATCTCAATTTAGGTCTTTAATCCATTTTGAATTTATTTTTGTGTATGGTGTAAGAAAGTGGTCCAGTTTCATACTTCTGCAGGTGGCTGTTGAGTTTTCCCAACACTATTTGTTTTTTGTTTGTTTTTAAAGATTTACTTATTTATTTCAGAGAGAGAGAGTGAAGACAAGCAGTGGGGGGAGGGGGAGCACAGAGAAGGGGAAGGGCTGGGGGAAGGAGAAGCTGACTCTCTGCTGAACAGGAAGCCAGATGTGGAACTCCAACCCAAGACCCTGAGCCAAAGACAGACACTTAACCAACTGAGCCACATAGGTGTCCCCAAACACCATTTGTTGAAGACACTATCCTTTTTCCATTGGATAGTCTTTGACAATATAGTTGGAGGTCCATTTGTGGTTTCTCTATTCTGTTCCTTTGATCTATGTATCTGTTTTTGTGCCAGCATCATACTAGTTGATGATTACAGCTCTTTAATACAGCTTGAAGAATTGTGATGCCTATGGCTTTGGTTTTCTTTTTCGACATTTCTTTGGCTATTCAGGATCTTTTGTGGTACTATATAGATTTTAAAATTGTTTTTTCTAGCTCTGTGAAAAATACTGGTGTTATTTTGGTATAGATTGCATTAAATCTATAGATTGCTTTGAGTAGTATAATTATTTTAACAATGTTATTCTTCCAATTCATGAACATGGAATGTTTCACCATTTCTTTGTATCTTCTTTAATTTCTTTCATAGGCGTTCTATATTTCAGAGTACAGTAAAGCTCTTTGGTTAGATTTATTCATAAGGTATCTTATTTATTCATAAGGTATCTTATGATTGTTGGTGCAATTGTAATTGGGATCGATTCCTCGATTTCTCTTTCTGCTGCTTCATTATTGTATAAACATGCAACAGATTTCTGTATGTTGATTTTATATCCTGCAACTCTGCTGTTCTAGTAATTTTTTTTGGTGGAGTCTTTTGGGTTTTCTTTTTTTTTTTTTTTTTTTTTTTTTTTAAATTTTTATTTATTTGTGATAGTCACACAGAGAGAGAGAGGCAGAGACACGGGCAGAGGGAGAGGCAGAAACACAGGCAGAGGGAGAAGCAGGCTCCATGCACTGGGAGCCTGACGTGGGATTCGATCCCGGGTCTCCAGGATCGCGCCCTGGGCCAAAGGCAGGCGCTAAACCACTGCGCCACCCAGGGATTCTTTTGGGTTTTCTACTTAGAGTATCATATCATCTGTGAAGAGTGAAAGTTTGACTACTTCCTTGCTGATTTGGATGTCTTTTATTTCTTTGTCCAATTGATAAGACTAGGATCTACAGTACTATGTTGAACAACAGTGGTGAGAGTAGATATCCCTGTTGTGTTCCTGACATTAGAGGAAAAGCTCTCAGTTTATTCCCATTGACTATGATACTAACTGTGGGTCTTTCGTATATGACCTCTATAATGTTGAGCTATGTTCCTTCTATACCTACTTTGTTAAGGGTTTTTATCAAGAAAGGATGCTGTATATTATCAAATGCTTTTTCTACATCTCCTGAAAGGATCATATGGTTCTGATCCTTTCTTTTATTAATGTGGTGCTTCACTTTGATTTATTTGTGGATATTGAACCAACTCTGCAGCCCAGGAATAAATCCCACGTGACCATGTGTGTCATTCAAACCCGTTGTTTCCTTCTGCTTGGATGATATATCCACTGCTATGAGTGGAATGTTAAATTCTACCATTATTATATTATTATCAATGAGTTTCTTTAAGTTTGTTATTAATTGATTTATATATATTTGGCTGCTCCCAAGTTGGGGACATAAATATCTGAAATTATTAGATCTTCTTGTTGAATAGACACTTTTATTATGATAGAGTGCACTTCTTCATCTCATACTACAGTCTTTGATTTAAAATCTAGTTGTCTAAGGGACACCTGGGGGGCTTAGTTGGTTAAGCATCCAACTCTTGATTTTGGCTCAGGTCATGATCCCAGGGTTGTGAGATCCAGCCTTGCACTGGGCTCTATGATGGGTGTGGAGCTTGCTTAAGATTCTGTTCTTCACCCTTTGCCCCTCCCCATCTCTCTCTCTTCCTCTATTAAAAAAAAATCTAGTTTGTCTGAATAAGTATGGCTACTCCAGCTTTCTTTTGATATCTATTAGCATGATAGATGATCCTACACTCCCTGAATTTCAATCTGGAGGAGTCTTTGGGTCCAAAAAGAGTCTCATGTAAGTGACATATTTATGGGTTGTTGTTTTTATCTTATTCTGATACCATATGTCTTTTGATTGGAGCATTTTGTCCATTTACATTCAGAGTAATTATTGATAGATATAATTATAGTGCCATTGTATGACCAGTAAAGTCACTGTTCCTATTGATTTTCTCTGTTCTTTTTCTAGCCTTTGTTGCTTTTGGTCTCTTTCCCACTCAAAGTGTCCCCTTTAATATTTCTTGCAGAATTTGTCTAGTTTTCTTGAACTCCTTCAGTTTTTGCTTCTGTTGGAAACTCTTAAATCACCTACTATTCTGAATGAGACCTCTGCTGGATAAGGTATTCTTGGCTACATATTTTTACCATTTGGCATGTCGAATATATCATGCCACTTTCTTCTGGCCTGTGAGGTTTCTGTGGACAGATCTGCTAACTTTCTGTGTCTACTTTTGTAAATTAAAGACTTTTGGTCTCTAACTGCTTTCAGAATTCCCTTTTTTTTTCAGAATTCTTTATTTATCTCTGCATTTCCAAGTTTCACTATATGTCTTGGTGTTGAACTATTTTGTTGGCTTTGATGGGAGTTCTCTATGCATCCTAGACTTGAATGCCTGTTTCCTTCCCCAGATTAGGGAAATTCTCAGCTATAATTTATTCAAATAAACCTTTGCCATCTTTTCCCACTCTTTTTTTTCTAGTACTGCTATGATATAGATATCATTGTGCTTTATGGAATCGCCGAGTTTCCTAGAGCTATATTTGTGATCTTGTAGTTTTCTTTCTGTCTTCTTCTCAGCTTCATTATTTTCCATAATTTTAGCTTCTATATCACCTATTCATTCTTCTGATTCTTCCATCCAGTCCATTTGCATGTCAGTTATAACACTTTTTTATTTTGGCCTGAAAAGTTCTTAGATCTTTTATCTCTGTGCAAGAGTTTCCTTAGTGTTTTCTATGATTTTTCAAGCCCAGCTAGTATGCTTATGACTGATGTCCTAAATTCTTGTTCAGATATACTGTTTATATCTGTTTTGAGCAAATCCCTGCCTAGGATTTCTTTTTGATCTTTCTTTTGGGGAAAATACCTCTATCTTGTTATTTTGTCTAGGTTTCTGTCTTTTGCATATTATGAAAGCTTCTTATATTTCCTGCCCCTGAGAATAATGCTATATTAAGAATGCATCATACACTGTCCACAGCCTAGAGTTTCAGGAAGTGTTTCTGATATATTCTGTGTGCACTCTGATGTTGTGTTTTGGCTGTGTTTCCCACAGGTTAGTACCCTGCAGAGTTCCTCCTTGCTTGCAATGGTGAGTTTTGGACTTTTAACTAGGTGTGCTCTGATTTTTTTGTTAAAATAAGCCTGATTTAAAAAGAAAACAAAAAGTTTGATCCAAAAAGAAAAAGAAGAAGAAGAAGAGGAGGAGGAAAGAAACAACAACAAGAAAAGCAAACAAAAAGATAAACAAAAAACTATAAGTCTGATTCCAAAGAAAAAGAAAGAAATAAAAAAGAAAAAAAAAGAAAAAGAAAGAAATAAAAGGCGGGGGGGGGGGGGTGGGAAGCTGATCCAAAAAGCAAGGAAAGGTACCAAAAAAAAACAAATCAAGAAACCAACAAAAAACTGTAAGCCTAATTCCAAAGAAAAAAGGAAAAAAAAGAAAGAAGGAAAGAAAAAAAGAAAAGAAAGGAAAGGATAGGAAAAGAAAAAAAAAAGAAAAGAAAAGAAAAAAAGGAAAGGAAAGGGAGAGGGGAGGAGAGGAGAGGAGAGGAGAGGAGAGGAGAGGAGAGGAGAGGAGAGGAGAGGAAGGAAAGGAAAGGAAAGGAAAGGAAAGGAAAGGAAAGGAAAGGAAAGGAAAGGAAAGGAAAGGAAAGGAAAGGAAAGGAAAGAAAGCCTGGTTCTATTTCTCTCAGAACTGAAGCTAAAGCTTTGGAACACTTTATGCTTGGTAGACTTGGTGAATGCAGTTGGTCCCTGGGGAGAGGTCCCCTGAGCTGGTTCAGTCAGATCTACCCTAGTAAAGATGCCCCTGCAGGGCACAGGGGGATGGAATTTGGTGTAAGTAGTTCTAGCCTCCACTGATGGTACTGTGTTGTTCACTGTAGTCTGACTCTGCTGGTGGGTAGGGTGAGGAATGGAAGATTGTATCACCCTACCCTCTTGTCCCCAGGGAGGGAAATTCACATCTGCTGCTGTTTAGGAAGCCCTCACAGAAAAGCAAAACAATCTCCCTTCCTGTACCAGGCTTCTGTCAGATGCCCTCTTTCTACCTGTCTGTGCCCCAGGCCACCAGCACATTGGGTGCCACAGTTTTCCTGTGTCACAGTTCTTAGGCACTTGGTTAGGAATCAAAACTCCAAATCCTAAAGGAGGCAACAAGGCACAGACTCTCTTCCCTCCCTCAGAGGAGATCCTCACAGTGCTATGCCCAGCAGTGTTCTGTCCCAGAAAAGCAGTCACATGGCCACACAGGTGCCTAACATCTATGGTGAAACTCAGCAAGCAAAAAGCTGCAACCAGGTTGTCTGCCCTCTGCATGCACCTTTGTCTCCTTCTACTGCTCAATGACACCTGCCATGTCCCTTGTCCTTGGAGAGGCAATTTAACCTCTTCCAAATGTACTGCAGGAAGGAGAATGTTCTCTCCCAGTGTGACTCAGGGGATGCCCACACCACACTGTTCACCACCTGCTCCTTAGCCTTCTCCCTCCCTCTCACCAAGAGCAGCACTGTCCACCCAACTTGATTCCAGTGAATGGTACAGACTTCTAAAACCTCAAAATTTGACCTCCACTGTTTGCAAAAAACTTGCCATAGTTAGTTCCTCTTGATTCCCCAGTCAATGGGCTTGAGGGATTGTTTATTGGCATAAACCAAATGCACTACTTTCTCTCTCCCTTTTTGCCTCTCTCCCTATCTTCTCTCTACTAACAAAAGGTAGTCTTGATTGGAGAAGGGCCAATCAAGTGGAGTGGAGGCCAGTTGGAAACTTGCATAATCCAGAGCAATCATTTCTCTTTCTAATTTATTATTCTTTTCCTGGCTTCAATCATTTCCCTTACCATTTTCTTTTTTTGTACATATCAGAGATTGGGGAAACAAAGTTATTCTAACTTCAGGACAATATGGTATTTGTGAAGGTGAGTACCTGATTATCACTTCATTTCCCATGTCAAAGTTCTTATATCACAAGTGAGTTTTTTTTAAAGATTTTATTTATTTATTAATGAGAGACACACACAGAGAGGCAGACACAGGCAGAGGGAGAAGCAGGCTCCACGCCGGAAGCCTGACGCGGGACTCGATCCCGGGACTCCAGGATCACGCCCTGGGCCAAAGGCAGGTGCTGAACCGCTGAGCCACCCAGGGATCCCCACAAGTGAGTTTTTTTTTTTTTTTAATGTTTAAGGCATTTCTTTTTAAGTTGACTTAAAAAAAAAAACTATGTCAAAGCTAAACCACCATGTTAATCATTTTAATCTGGTTCTTTCTTGAATCATTGATAAACTTTAATTAGCTATACAATTATTGACGTTTGCTTGATAGGTACAAACATTTAAAGGCCTCTGTATTACACTTAAACCTGTTAGTAAATATTCACATATATATCGTAAATAATTTATCTCCAACTATGTCTTTTATTTTCATTTTTTTTACTGCTATCTTTGGATAAATAAGTTTCTCAATCCTTAAGAATAATGCCCCACTTTTTCATCTATACTTAGTAAACTTGAAAATTGTCCAGGAAGTTCTGGAAAACAAATGAAAAGGTGAAATTTTAATTACCAGAGTAAAATCATATTATAAAGTCAAACTGTTTAAACATATTGGTTCTTCCAAGAGATTCAAGAGTATATAAATATTTAGAAATAGAAATGTGGCATTTTAGGTATCCAGAATCCATGCATAGTCCTGGAAATAAGTAATATTAGTTATGTTACTATATAACAAATTGTCACAAATTGGATGGCTTTAAAAAAACATGAATAAATTATTTCAGTTTCCATGAGTGAGGAGTCTGCTCACATCTGAGCACATTTATTGGGTTCTATGTTCAGGATCTCACAAACACAAACTCATGCTGCAGCCCAGACTACTATCTTTACTAATATTCACAGCCATCTTTCAAGTTCACTAGTTGTTGCAGAATTCAATGCCTTGCAGTTATTGGAAGGAGGTTGTTCAGTTGTTGTCCCTGAATTATATCCCTCTTCACAAGATAACAGATTGCCAACCAACAGGCAATAGAATAACTCCTCTTCTCTTTGAGTCTCTCTGGCTTTTCCCATTTCTGACCTCCAGACTATTTCAAAGGGCTCACGTGAGTCAGATTCACCTAGGATAATCTTGATTAACTTAATTGATAAGAATCCTAATTATGTCTGCAAAATACCTTTATCTTATCTATGACCTAATGGAGTGTTTTTCATCATATTCATAGAGGTTACCCACAATCAAGTGTTGGGATTGTGTAGAACATGCACATGAGGGAGGTGTGTGAGGAGATGGAGAAATCAAATCCTTAAAAAGTTAGAAGAAAATAATGAAGAACATTTCCTCCATTCTCTTGTGGAGAAAAACTTCTCCTGAACATAAAAATAAAGTGGGGAAGGATAATTTAATAAAGAAGATAATAGGGACTCCTGGGTGCCATGATCAGTTAAGCATCTGACTCTTGGTTTCAGCTCAGGTTATGATCTCAGAGTCGTGAGATTGAGCCCTGCCTTGGGGCACTCAGTGTGGAGTCTGCTTGAGATTCTGTCTCTCTTTCCCTCTGCCTCTGATATTCATACTCTCTCTCCCTTTCTTTAAAATAAATAATTTTTTTTTAAAAAAGAAGATAATAGATTTGTTTACAAAATTATTCTTAATTATGTGAATTAAAATAATAAAAATATGACAAAATTTGAAAAACTAGGAAAATATTTTTACATCTATAATCTAAATTGTTCATGTCCAAATATCTCTTATAAACAAAAAAATAATTTAAATAGAAAAATGGAATGATTATATGAACAAGAATCTTAAAACATGATTCTAGCTCCTATTCATATTGATTTAACTCTGTTACATTCTTTGCTAAGTACATGCGACCAATCTTCACAATGAGTTTATGATGAGATAATACTATTATACTAGGCATAAGTTGAATTGTGTCCCCTCCAAAAAGATGTGTTGGAGTTCTAACCCCCTATACTTAAGAATGTAAGCTTATTTGGAAATATGATCTTTATAAACTTAAGTTAAAATTAATTCGTTAAGGCAGACCCTAATCAAATATGACTAGTGGACTTATAAAAAGGGAACATTGGCAAAGATAGACACACATGAAAGGGAAAAATGTGAATAAACACAGAGAAAACAGCCATCTATAAGTCAAAATGAGAGTCATCTATAAATCAAAGGGAGGCTTCAAATAGATTCTTCCCTTATGATTTCTCAAAATGACTAAATTCTTCTGACACTTTGACTTCAGAACTTTAGCCTTCAGAATGTAAGAAGATAAATTTCTGTTTGTAAGCTAACCATTTGTGGTACTTTGTTACAACAGTCTTAGCAAATAAGTACAATACCTTTTATGCATAAAGGAAAGAAAATGAGGAGACACAGAAATATGTCCCAAATGAAAAATAAGACAAAATTACAGCAAAGACATAAGTGAAATAGAGGTAAGCAATATGCCTGATGGAGAAATTAAAGGATTTATGATAAATATTCTCACTAGACTTGAGAAAAAAAGTAAAGGGCATCAGTGATATCCTTAACAATAAGATAAGAATAATAATCAGAGATGAAGAACATAATACATGCAATTAAAAATGAATTACATCGAATAAATAGTAGACTGAATGAGGCAGAAGAAAGAGTCCATGACCTGGAGGACAGAATAATGGAAAGTAATCAACCTGAGCAGGTGAAGGAAAAAAAAAAAACATGCAAAATGAGAATAGACTTAGGGAAATCAGCAACATCATCAAATGTAGTAATATTCACATTGTAAGGAATCCCAGGAGGAGAAGCAAGAGAAAAGTGGCAGAAAATTTATTTGAAGAAACAATGGCTGAAAACTTCCCTAATCTGGGGAAGGAAACATAAATCCAGAACCAGGATGCACAGAGACCGCCCCCCCAACAAAATAATGCAGAAGAGATCCACACAAGACACCTAACAATAAAGAAACTAAAAGTAGAAATAACAATAAAATGTTTAAAGCAGCAAGAGAAATGAAAGAAGTTAACATACAAGGGAAACCTCATAAGGATATCAGCAGATTTTTCAGCAGAAGTTTTCCATGCCATAAGAAAGTGACATGATATATTCAAAGTGCTGAAAGGAAAGAATTTACAGCCAAATATACTCTATCCAGCAAGGCTAACATTTGAAATAGAAGGAGAAATAAAGAGTTTCCCAGACAAACAAAAGTTAAAGTAGTTCATGGCCACTAAATTAGCCCTATAGAAATGTTAAAGGGGGCTATTTTAGGAGAGAGGAAAGACTTTAAGCAAGAGTAATGAAAGAAAGAGGCACAAAAGTAGTAAAAATAAATATATCTATAAAATCAGTCAATGGACTCACAAAATAAAGGAATGGAAACACCTATCATGCGGAAAGGAGAAGGGTAAAGAAAACTTAAGACACCATCAACTTAATATAGATGACTATACACAGAATATGTTATATACAAACCTGATGGTAGCCACAAATCAATAACCAATAACAAATACACAAATATAAAGAGAAAGGAGTCCAAGTATGTTACTATAGAAAGCCAAACATTCAGGAGAGAGGAGACCAAGAGACAACAAGATCAGAAGAAAACTACAAAAGCAACCATAAGATAAGGAATAAAATAGCAATAAATGCATAGCTATCAATAATTAGACTGCATGTAAACAGTCCAATAAAAAGATATAGGGTGGTTAAAGTTGGATTAAAAAAAAAATAAACAGGGATGCCTGGATGGCTCAGCAGTTCAGTGCCTGCCTTTGGCCCAGGGCATGATCCTGGAGCCCCAGTATCAAGTCCCACATTGGGCTCCCTGCATGGAGCCTGCTTCTCTCTCTGCCTATGTCTCTGCCTCTGTGTTTGTGTGTGTGTGTCGTGAATAAACAAATAAAATCTAAAAAAAAAATTTAAAAAAAAGCCCATCTATATGCTGCCAACAAAAGATACTTCAGAGCTAAAGCCAGGTTCAGATTGAAAGCAAAGAGATGGAGAAGCATTTATCATGCAGATAGATGTAAAAAGAAAGCTGTTGTAGCAACACTTACATTGGACAAAATGAACTTCAAAACAAAGACTATTAACAAGAGACAAGGAAGGACACTATTTAATCATAAGGAGAACAATCCAAAAGATGACATAAGAACTGTAAATACTTATACACTTACAATGGAAGCACCCAAATACTTCAAGTAGTTAATAACAAACATAAAGGAAGTAATAAATAGTAATATAATAATAGTAGGGGAATTTAACATCTCACTTACATCAACAGACAAATAATCCAAACAGAAAATCAATAAGGAAATAGTGGCTTGAATGACATACTGGACCAGATAGATTTATTCATAACATTTCACCCTAAAGTAGTAGAATACACATTCTTTTCAAGTGTACATGGAACATATATTCCACAATAGATCACATGTTAGGCCACACAACAAGTCTCAACAAAAAATCTGTTGCATTTCTATACACTATTAATGAAGCAGCAGAAGAAATTAAGAAAGCCAGCCTATTTATAACTGTACCAAAAATAATAAAATACCTAGGAGAAAACTTGACCAAGCATATGAAAGAAAGACCCATACTCTGAAAACCATCAAACACTGATTAGAAACATTAAATACAATACAAACAAATGGAAAGATATTCCATGTTCATTAACTGAAAGAACCAATATTGTTAAGATGTCCGTACTACTCAGAGCATTCTACAAATTTAATGCAATCTCTATCAAAATATCAGCAACAGTTTTTACAAAACCAGAACAAATAAAGTAAAACTTGTATGGAAACACAAAAGACCCTGGATAACCAAAGCAGTCTTGATAAAGAAGAACAAAGCTAGAGGTATCACAATTCCAAATTTCAAGACATACTACAGAGTTACAAACAATATGGTACTGGAACAATAGAGAGGACATTAAACAATACACTCTTAACCAATAGGTTAAAGATGAAATCAAAAGGAAATCAGAAAATGTCTTGAAAAGCCAAAATAGAAATACAACTTACCAACACTTAGGAAAGCAGTTTTAAAAGGGAAGTTTATAGTGACAAATATTTATATTAAAAATATATATGTATATCATACACCTAACTTTACACCTCAAGGAACTGTAAAATGAAGAACACACTAATCCCAAATTTAGCAAAAAGAAGGAATTAACAAATATCAGAGTAGAAGGAAATGGAATGGAAACTAGAAAAACAATAGAAAAGATCAACAAAACTCAGAGCTATTTTTTTGAAAAGGTAAATAAAATTGACAAAACTTTAGCTAGACTAAGAGAAAAAGAGAAAAGACTCAAACAAAATCACAAATAAAACTGGAAATACACAGAAATACAAAAGGTCATAAGAGACTACTTTCAACGATTATACACCAACAAATTGGATAACCTAGAAGAAATGGGTAAAATCCTAGAATATAGACCAAGACTGAAACATGATGAGTAGAAATTGTAAATAGACAATAAGGAGTAAAGAGATTGAATCTGTAAACAAAATTCTCCCAACAAAGGGAAACCCAGACCAAGTACCTTCACTGATGAGTTCTACCAAAAATTAACATCAATTCTTCTCAGACTCTTCCAAGAAATTGAAGAGTAGAGAATTCTTCTATACTCATTTTATGATGCCAATATTATCTTGGTATCAAAGCCAGACTAACACACTACAAAAAATTATAGCCAAATATCACTGATGAATATAAATGCAAAAGTCCTCAACAAAATACAAGCACACTGAATTCAGTAGCACATTAAAAGATCATACATCATAATCATGTGGTATTTATGCCTGAGATGTAGGGATGGCTTAGTATAATGCAGAACAATCAATCTGATACACATTAACAAAATGAAGGATATAAATCATATAATTATCTCGACTGATGCAGAGTAAGCATTTGACAAAATGCAACATTCTTTTATGATAAAATCTCTCAACAGATTGATATAAAGGAGTGTATCTCAATTTAATAAAGGCCAAATGTGACAAGTTCATGGCTAATGTACTCAACAGTGAAATGCTGAAAGCTTTTTAAGATCAACAATGAGACAAAGATGCCAATTCTTGTCACTTTTATTCCACATTGTATTCAAAGTCCGAGACAGAGCAATTAAGCAAGAAAATAAATAAATAAAAATTTTCCAAACTGGAAAGAGTGTAATTGTGTGTTTGCAGGTGATCTGATCTTATTTAGAGAAAAATTTAAAGGCTCTAACAAAGAACTATCAGAACTAAAAATTCAGTAAAGTTGCAGGATACAGAATCAATATATAAATTTTTATTACATTTCTACACACTGACGATGACGTAACAGAATGAGAAATTAAGAAAGCAATCTTATTTTCAATAGTATTAAAAATAAAAGGGGCACCTGGGTGGCTCAGTTGTTTAAGTGTCTGCCTTTGGCCTACGTCATGATCCCAGGGTCCTGGGATTAAGCCCCACATTGGGCTCTTTGCTCAACAGGGAGCCTGCTTCTCCCTTTCTCTCTGCCTACCACTTTCCTGCTTATGTTCTCTCTCTCTCTGTCAAATAAATAAATAAAATATTTTTAAAAATAATGAAATACTGACTAAAAAATTTAACCAATAAGTTGAAAGGCCTGTATGCTGAAAATTATAAAATATTAATGAAATAAATTGAAGAAGACATTAATTAATTGAAAGATGTCCCATATTTATGGATTGAAAGAACTAAAACTGCTAAAATGTCTATACTACCTAAAAGGATCTGCAGATTTAATGCAATGTCTACAAAAAATCCTGATTTTTTTTTTTACAAAAATAGAAAAAGAAATCCTAAAATTCACATGCAACCAAAAAAAAAAAAAAAATACTGCAAATAGCCAAAACAATATTGAGAAAGAAGTACAAAGCTGGAGACATTACACTTACTTATTTCAAACCAATCTACAAATCTATAGTAATTAAAACATTATGGTACTAGCATAAAAACAGAATGAGGACAGCTGTAGTGGCTCAGCGGTTTAGCGCCGCCTTCAGCCCAGGGCCTGATCCTGGAGACCCGGGATCGAGTCCCAGGTCGGGCTCCCTGCATGGAGCCTGCTTCTCCCTCTGCCTGTGTCTCTGCCTCTCTCTCTCTCTCTCTGTGTGTGTGTGTCTCTCATGAATAAATATTTTTTTAAAAAACAGAATGATATAGTCAAATTTAGTAATGTTAAATTTTTGCAACCTATTTCACAGATTATTTTATAAAGAAATAAAACCTAACAGATGGTTTTAAAACACTTTTATTACTATCCTTTTTCTTTACTCCTTACCTAAGTTAACCCCTATTGTGAAATTTTTATGTTTTCTTATGTGCTGTTTACTTTTATTATTCTGTGCACCACATATTATGGGATTTAAAATGTCTCTAACTTTACATAAACGGTTTCATTTAGTAGCATGGGTTTTCCACTTCATTTCTTTGACATTTGAAAAGTAAAATGTATCCTTTAACACTATTCCCTTTATTATTTAAAAAATATATTTTTAATTTTAAAATATATTTTTAATTTTAAAAGGTACATTAAAAATGTTATATACAGGATGATACAATTGTGTATAAGTATTTAAATGGACTTATGCATAGGCAACAATGTGGATAAATATAAATACAAATCTTACTGTGTTAAGTTCTGAATATTTTTTTCTCGAACTTCACATTTTTAATAAAGGAAATGATATATATTATTTACATATGCAAATAATTTGTATATCCAATCTGCTAGTGACATTAGGTCTAAATTGAGTCTCTTGTAGGCAGCATATACATGGGTCTAGATTTTATTCATTCTGA
Source organism: Canis aureus (assembly GCF_053574225.1). Classification (NCBI taxonomy): domain Eukaryota; kingdom Metazoa; phylum Chordata; class Mammalia; order Carnivora; family Canidae; genus Canis; species Canis aureus. Next base: position 41,280,979 of record NC_135617.1, on the reverse strand, counting down.
CACTCTAGGTCTTTTGACTGGAGTGTTTAGTCCATTTAAATTCAAAGTAATTATTGACAGATATGTATTTATTGCCATTTTATTACTAGTTTTGTTGTTGTTTCTGGAGATTTTCTGATCCTTTCTTGTCTTTGTTATTTTGGGTCTCTCCTTGTGCTCAAAGAGTTCCTTTAATATCTCTTGTAGGGCTGGTTTAGTTGTTATAGCCTCCTTTAGTTTTTGTTTATTTGGAAAACTCTTTATCTCTCTTTTTATTCTGAATGGTGACCTTGCTTGATAGAGTATTCTTAGCTATAGATTTTTCCAAATCAGCACTTTGACTATATCTTGCCACTTTTCTTCTGGCTTGCCAAGTTTCTCTTGATAAATTTCCATGCTGGCCTTATGGATTTTCCTTTGTAAGTTAAGGACTTCTTTTGCCTTGTTGCTTTTAAGATTTATTCTTTATCACTATATTTTGCAAATTTAATTAAAATATGTCTTACTGTTGGCCTGATTTTATTGATTTTGTTGGGAGTAGTCTGTACCTCCTGGATCTGGATGTTATTTCCTTCCCCAGGTTACAGATAAATTTTCTGCCCTCCTTTCTTTCTCTTCTTCTGAGATTTCCATAATAACAAATGTTACTACATTTGATGGAGTCCCTAAGTCTATTCTCATGTTGCATAATTCTTTCTACTTTTTTTCAGCTTCATTATTTTCCATTATTTTGTCTTCTAGGTCACTAATTTGTTCCTCTGCTTCTTCCAGCCTCCTAATTATTGTTAACAAGCCTGTTTCCAATCTTGTTTATTGCACATACGAAAAAAATAAAATATCCATAAATCAGTAAACATATGTAAACTGAGGGACTTATTTATTTATTAGTATAACATAGGTGAGATGGGATCTAAAACTTTTAACCTCTTATAAAGAGTTACAGGGAAAGAAAATATGTGCATAAATATAAAGAAGCAATGGGTGAACAAAAAATGTAACTTATGGACAAAAAAAAAAATGACATTGAAATACCTGACCTTTATTGGTAAGGCAGTAAAATCCCTTGAAATTGTCAAGCCATGAACAGAGATTGGAAAAGGAAAGTAAAATGTGCTTAATTATCATGATATTTGTTAAAATGACATAGTGAGTGCTATGATAAAAATTCAGATACCATTATTAGTACAATAAAACCTATAACCATGACCAGAGGACAGCTCCCAAGAGCTCAAAGAAGACTAGAAAGCAGCTTTTAGAGCAGAATGTGTAGTAGTGCCCTGAAGTACTGAATATTTGTATTTGTTTGTTTGGAACCTCAATGTTGGTTTGCACAGTTCTCTCTGACTTTATCTTTCCTCAACAAACCCTCTCACTTAAGCTTCCTTCTCTGTGGATGCTTCATCTATGAAGAATATATAGCATAAACACACTACTCCATTTTTATTTGATTAATATGAAAATGTGGGAATTTATTGTAAAGAGAAATAAGATTGATGATACAAAATTAAGAGTATATTATATGACACACTTTTTTACAGTGCTACCTTAGAGAAATAGAATGTTCTGAAATGGAATTCCATCAAGAGTCCTAAGAGATGATGCTATCCATTTAAATAGATTTTAATTCATTCTAAATTATAATTGAAATACAAAGCACATGAGATGACCACATTAAAGAGTCATTGTTGAGCAAGACGGAGCTTGATGGCAGTTTTGCTGTCTGCTTGGGAATGCAGAGCAAAGACAATGGCACTTTTGCTAGGAAATTTGGAAGAGCACATTTTATGGACATCTCTGAGGAGCAATTAAATTAACTGAATTCAATTAAAAATTGGCTTGGAATCAAGAGGATATGAACTTAGCCAGGAGAACAGAGCTGTGTATTAAAATTTTTTCTTAAACCCTAGACTTTGAGGTAAGAGATCATTGCACTGATTCTTTCAGATGCTATCTAGAATAATATTGTGTTGTTGCTATAATTACAAATAATTTTAATAAGCAAGGACATTTAAGAACATTTCTAGGTCACTACCACAAAGGCCAAACTAAGTAACTGAGTATGAACCTAGCCAAAGTATTTGGTTAGAAATCTCTTGTATACCACTAATTTGTTCTGTTTATAATTTGTTTGATGCAGCTAGATATGCCTTAATCTACCTTTGTGATATATATGCTTTTCTAAGTTAATCATTTTGATCTAGTTTACTATCATGATTTTTGTATTTTTTCTACTTTACTGCTCTGTTAGCCTCATGGAAACACACACACGTGTGTGCACACACACACACAAACACACATATATAGGAAATGGTAATCTATGAAGACTATACCAAGAAGATTGTCATTCTATTTTAAACATCTAAGTGAGTAGATAACAAGGATGACAGATTATCTTCTTTTCTTAATGTAAAATTTACTACTAAGTAATTATTTGGACACCAAGGACTATGAAATGTAGAGTGTCTCTTCCTAGGTATTTTTATATTTATCTATCAAATATACGCTAATGTTTGAGTTTGATTTATGGACCAAATAGAAAGGCTTGTTTATAGTGTAGATAATAATAAAATATCTGATTTAATATTGTGTGTAAAATATATTATTAAAATAATATAAATGAATAAATACAAGTGAGTAATTATAATTGTTGGATATATTAAATATATATTATGTATAGAAAAATGATACTGAGTTACCATTACTATTAGCATAGCAATAAAATATATTGCTCACTACCGTATGCCATGTGCTATTTACTGTACTAAGCATTTTTGTTGCATCTTTTTACTTTTACCTCACAATAACTTTATGAAACAGGTATCATTACTATCTCTACTTTATATTTGAGGAACTGGGGATAACTCAGTATTTAACTCTCCTGACCAGTAATCCTACAACAAATCTATTAGGTGAACATTATTCTCTCCATTTTTTACTGATAAGGAAACAGGTTCAGAAGTTAAGAAACTCAAATAAGTAGTAGTACCACAAATTAAATCCAGTATTCTGATTCCAGAATTCACCCTCTTAGCCAATACAATATGAAAAATATGATCAATCATATCAATATCAATGCTGACACTGATTTACCTAATAAGATTGAAATTATCTTTACAGCTGGTACTAAAACATTGCTGAGGGAGGAAGTATTTTTTTTTTTTGAAAACTACATTGATGAGTTGCTTGGAGGTAGTATTTCAATACAGAGGTACAAGATAAGACTGAAAACAAGAAAAAAATTTTTAAGATTTTATTTATTCATGAGAGACATAGAGAAAGGTCAAGACAAAGGCAGAGAGAGAAGCAGGCTCCCTGAAGGGAGCCCAATGTGAGACTCAATCCCGCTCCAGGATCACTCCCTGGGCCGAAGGCAGACACTGAACCGCTGAGCCACCCAAGCATCCCAAGAAAATTTTTCAATCATGTTTCTGGAGAGGAGGAGAAAAAGATAGAAGAGGAATATGACTATATAATTAAATGGAATTTTAATGTAAATATCTAATGTATGGTGTCAAATTATGTTTTGGGTGGCTGTTGGGTTTTTAAAGTATTTTTAAAAATATTTTATCTATTGATTTGTGAGAGAGAGGGATAGCATGAGCAGGGGGTAGGAGGGGTAGGGAGAGGCAGAGGGAATGGAAGAAGTAGACTCCATGCTGAGCAAGGAGGCGGCCAGGTTGGGGTGTGGGGCTCCAGGTGGGGCTCAATGAGGGGGAGGGCTTGATCCCAGGACCCTGGGATCATGACCTGAGCCAAAGGCTGACAATCAACTGGTCCACCTAGGCACCTCTAAAGCATTCTTATAAGACTCAAGAGACATAGAAGATTCCTAGTGACATCAGATCTATTGATCCATCCATCTATCCGTCTATCTATATGATAGAAGCTATTATAATAAAGACCCCCTAATTTTCTAAGCAAATGACCTAAATTGGTTGGCTCATTTTCATTACTAGGGGCATCATTCAAATATTTCCTTCTCCTGCACAGGTTTTGAATATTTTTAAAAATCTTATCTGATAACAGTATCTCTCATATAAATTTATAACTGAACAGATTGAGAAGAGATGGGAATGTGTTAAAAAGAAAGAATAAGGGACACCTAGGTGGCTCAGCGGTTGAGTGCCTGCCTTCAGCTCAAGGCCTGATCCTGGAGTTTCCTGATCGAATCCTACATTGGGCTCCCTGCATGGTGCCTGCTTCACCCTCTGCCTATGTCTCTGCCTCTCTCTTTCTGTGTCTCTCACAAATAAATAAATAAAATCTTTAAAAAAAAGAAAGAGTAAATTAAAATACCAAAAATGTCAAACATATGATGTAGGAATTTGATCAAAATTTAGATTTGTTAGATTTAAAATCTGGCTCCATTCTACATTTGAATGGACATGAGAATATACAAAGAGGAATGAAACTTCTTTTGATATATTATTCTGGATCTGATACACTATACAGGTTTCAACATTAATTTTCTTTGCTTAACAGAGGAGATAACTTGATTCTAAAAGTCTTATTGAATTTCAATGGAATTCTAAGATTTTATGAACTCCATGGGCATTGATATGAGGATTTGCTATCGTGGCTATATAGTGATTATTTCTAGAAGCTCAGAAGTATAAAAATTGTCTGACAATTTGTATAATGTCTTCTTCAAAAGTTTTCATGAGTCTTTTTCTCATTTTGCATTAATTAATAAACTTAATAATTTTTTAAAAATAGAAATATTAGTATTGTGTCAAAATAACTCTTATAGCCAGTAATTGTTTGGAAGGAGTGTTGCAATTTAGTAACACATAATAAAGGTCCCAAAACACTACTTAATCTTTTTAAATGTCAATAACTAATAACAGCCAGTATTTAATATTAAATGTAAACTCATATGAACTGTTTTCAATGATTATTACAATCTGCTTTTTACTGTAAACACATGGCAGAAATTTAACTTTCCAATTATTTGGGTTTTATTATGGAAGCATTCAATTATACTGTCAAAGTCATATTCTTTGAATGTTTTTCAGAAAATTATAAGTAATTTGACATTAGCTAGAAATATTTGTCTCAGAATAAAACTTTATATTCAAAGTCTCATCTAGCAAATTTTTTAATTACATGGGTTGAAAAAAACATGAAAATTATTAGAATAGGTCTTGGATTCATTCTTGTGCAACCCTTGAAAATAAGACAATTATTAAGTAATCAAAAATGGAAAATAAGTTTAAAGATTATAGTTCCATTGTCTTATTGTCTTATATGTAGGAAAATTTAAATAGATATCTTGATAGTTTACTATTTCTCCCATTGTCATTGCAATAAGACTATATTTGAATTTAAAATGCTAACATTGTTCCTGAACTTATTATTAATTTAACCCACTTTGATTATATAAAACTATTCAACATAATTAGGAATATATCTGAATATATTGTGTGACATTATATGTCACTAATAAATATATGCTATAGTCACAAATGAGAACAAATTTATGTACAGATATTTACTACTTAAAAAACCCATATCCTGTCCTACAAGTAATATTTTTGAAAAGAATTTAAATATGTTCATAATTTACTAATAACCAGTAAGTCTCCAAAGTTTATTGCATAAATGTTACTATCTCTAGAAAACTGTATAATTCAAATATTTTTCTATAGTTGTTTTTTTCATTTCTTCTTTCTTTTTGTTTTTCATGGGAAAAAAATCATATATAACCAAATAAGGTTAAATAATTACATTTTAACAGTTAAGCCATAACACAGAGTAGGTGTATGTATATTAGCCCTTTTGAACTTTTTTCTGCAGGGTGCTAGGAGTGTTTGATACAGCAAGTAGTGTCTAATCTAAATTAAGTACAAGTAAATGACCATTATGATGTTAGATGTGGAGTCCTTTTTTCTTCTCTCTGCTCAGTACTATTTCCACTCCTCCAAGTCAAACCATTTCTTTGCCTTGAGAGCTGAAAATTCTTGTATTTGTCCTTATATCACTAATGCTTGACTCAGAGTCATTATAAATATTCTTGTAGACAGTGCCAAGAATTACCAGTCATTGAGGTCCTTCTTACTCTCTCCATCAAATTTGGCACTTCTCACGTTATGCCTACTCTTCATGACAGTGATATGAAGTAAGTGGTATAGTCTTAATAAATAATTTTTTTAAATACTGAGACTCAAATGTGAAGTGACTTAGCCATGTCTACACAGTCATTAGAAGGCCAACGCAGAATTCAAATTTTAGTCTGTCTCAAAATCTATCCTGTAGCACTAACAAATTTTGGTTATCTTTGCACTGTGGGCCATGATAATCTTCTTTGAATTATTTAAAATAGGCACACATGCTTCTGGTACAAAGGCACAATAGACATTCTTCTTAAATGTTTGCATTAATAAAATTTTATTAGTTCTATGAATAGTCCTCCTGTACTTCCATGAATTTCATCCACAATTTTAGTTAATTAATTTCAAAGTGTACCCATCAAAACTTTCAGCAGTTAAGCATTTTTTTAGAGTAAACATTTTTAATTTATCAAGGTCCAGACAAAATGGGTCAACCAGCATAACTTCACATTGTGTGAAAGTTGCCAACTCTCAGCAGCTATAATGCAGGTCCCAGTGCAGAAAGATAAACAATGCCTAGGTTTTATCATCAAGTAAGAGAAGATAATGCTATGTATTTTTGTTGATGTAATCTGATCCAATAATAAAAACATGTACTTTGGAGAATTAGAAAAATAATTATCTCATTTAGAAATTAAGATAAAAATATCAAAATAGAAATCATTTTGAAAATGGTAAGCCTAGACCATAAAAACTTAGCATTTCATCTCAGCTCTGGCTAGGTAACATTGGACAATTCACTGTTGATGCCTGTGTCTATTTCCTTATCTGTAAAATGAGGACCTTGAACTGTACCATTCTTTTCCAAACTTGTATGATTATAAGATTCACTTGGGGTCATAGTTACAAATATACCCTGGAAAGCCAAGAGAATCAGAATCTTTGAGGAATGAGCTTAGGGGTGTGTATTTTAATGAACACCCCTGTTGCCACTGATGATGGGACAAGTTTCAGAAACAAAGAAGTGAAGCATTTCTAGTGTTGCTTACAGTTAGGAAGATCCATAATTCACTTTTATAAATCTGTGACAATGTTTTATGTGGAAAAATGGAGAGTATATAAACCAAATGATTTACCATTACCAATATTTGTGCTTAATCTAGATTTTCTTCCAGTTTTTAAGTTACTTTCTTGAAGAAAATAAAATATAGTTTCATGTATATTCTGTTGTTCCTGGAGGCCCTAAATTAGAACAGCATGAAGAATGAAATTTTGTATAAAATAAAGTTGCATGTGTGAAGCATGAAATTCTTTCTATGTTTAATGTCTTCGGTTATTCAGAAGATAACATTTGTTCAATAAGGATGCTTCATTTTTAGCCTATAGGGAAACTGAATACGCTGATATGGATCTGCATTTTTATATCTTAATGGTAGATTAAAGTGAAGTTTTTACTAGTTCTCATTCAGTTTGATTCAAGAGAGGCACAGAGGGAAAAGATTAATAAAATCCATGCTGAATCCCCTTCTCTTTCCTATAAAGAAAATATCTTCTTTTTCTTAAAAAGAAAATATGAAGATGCATTTAGATAATTGATATCAAATTAGCAGTTTGTTTTTCCTTTTAAGTCACTGAATAGTTTCTTTATAGTTAATGTTCTAAGGATAAGAATATTGTGCCTACAATCTGGACAGCATCAACTCCAGAGCAATACTGTGAAGACTCTGGGATATAGAGAAATTATTTCAGATGTTGACACTGAAAGAGTCAATTAAGGTGTTTAGGTGACTTTTTAAAAAATAACTTTATAAGAATTGTTTATCAATTTTTCCCTTCGTAGAGCAACTAAGATCATAGAAAGAGAGTGTTGATATGGAAATGGCAATTTTTCCTGAGATTTAACCTCCATAACAAAATCAAAAGATGACCTATTTTTAAAAATTCCTCTTCTATTAATTGAACCTGTCAAATTCTTCAAGGTATTAAAAATCAGAATACATAGAAGAATGTTTAGTAAGCAAATTTCCATCCAAAAATCTTTGAAATTCTTTACAGATCATTTTATCTTTAAGGAAAAATATTTTTAAATTATTAAAATGGATAATCTACATAACTCCTATTAATTAAGGCCTAAATTCTGGGAGACAGTTGCATCACTATAGACTCTCAAACATATATAAAATTTTTTAAGGATATTAAAAAGAGAGAAAAATGTCCACATAAAGAAAGGTAAAACAAAAAAGTTTAAATATGTAATAATAACAGGAAATCTGAAGAAGACTATGTTCGTGGCACAGAATGTTTAGGATAAAGAATACAGAGAGAAAGTCACTTTATTCAGTATCTATTTTTACTTCATCTTCTACCAGAAAAATGAATGATCTTTCACTTTAAAAGTATGGTTCAGTAATGTTTGAGAGAGATGATACTCAAGAAATCAAGAAAAGACTAAAAGTACCTTTAGACATTTTATAATGATTCAAATGTCCTCATCTAGAAAAATTACATCACAGTATATGTAAAAAAAAAAAGTATAAAAGTTCTTAGGAAAGCATTTTTGAAGAAATCTTGTTTTGAAAGATTTTCAAATAAAGTTTTGAAAAATCTTGCAAAGGACGTGGGCACAGGAAAAAGAAAGTTTTAGATAGTAGATATTGACTTTATTTTAAAAGGGAAAAAACTTATTTTTAGAAATTATAATTTAATGAATTCAATACTGATCCCTGGATAAATTATTTAATATGTGGTTTGTGAATATATAAAAACCAAAATGGTGATAAGTAGGAACCATCCTGGATATGCTAAGCTCTGCTGGGGACGTTACAAGAGAAGAATGTTGTAGGCAAAATGCAAGTGTTTCTTATTCCAAAATATTTGATATAATCTGGCATATTAAAGGGAGGATTAACATGGGTTCTTTAGTTAAACAGCACTCTGTAACAAGAATATCAATTAGTGTGCTATCCAATAAATATATATTGGTTGCTGTCCCAAAGGCTAATTTGTGGTATCATAAGACAATATTCCAGCCCTCTAAAAATGTATACTCTAATAAAGATTCTAGTGGTATGTTACTGAACACTGTATTTAAAATGGATTTATTTAACATTGTCCACTAGCTTGGATAAGCACACCAGATATGCAGATGTCATTGATTATAGAATAATGCTTAACCTTTGAAGTGAAATAATCCACTAAGAAGATGTCCATAAACAGGATGTGCATCATGTATCACACATTCTTTAACATTCCTTTCATTGACAGAGGTAATTGCATCATAGACTAGAGACATTCTTTCTAAATGCTCCTCTTCTTCCACAAGCTCTTTGAATCTGGGCAAGCTTAGTGACTGCTTTGACTAATAGGATAATGTCAGATGTGATGCTATGCCAATTTCCAGACATAGGCCTTAATATACTGGCAGTTGTCTTTTCCTGAACACTGACTCATGGAAGGCAGTTGCAATGCCATGTGGAAGACCAAGTAGGCCTTTGGAGAGGCTGATGTGAAGTGGTACAACTCCTGCTGGGCCCTCAGCCAGCACAAAATGTCAGTCATGTGAATAAGCCTTCTTGGAAGTGGATTTTTCAGATACAGTTGAACTATCTATCCCAAACAATATTATAAGGCACAGAGACAAGCTTTCCCACCAGCGGAAAGTTGCATATTTATGACAAAAGCAAAGGGTTGTTATTATTTTAAGTTATTTTTAAGTTATCATGTTCTTGGAAATTTCTCTCTCTCTCTTTTCTCTCTCTTTCTTTCTCTCACACACATGCATAGGATCAAAAATTCAATTGTATGTATATATGTATATATGAATAAATAAATAAAAACAATCCATAAATAAATAACTAACTCCAGCAAAGTATTATAACTGACTGTCACTTTGGTATGAGGTCGCAGTATGCAGATTCACTGCTAGATGTCCTTATCCAAATGCAGCCATCCTTCCTATATCAAACCATTGACAAATTCTATTGATTTTACCTCTAAATGTCTTTTGGATACTCTTCTCCATCTCCACTAATGCCATCATTGTCACTTACATAATTGCCACTGTCTTGTTTCTTCACATCCATTCTTACCTTCCTCAAGCCACTCCTCAGTCTAAAGTGAGAATGAATTGTCAAAAATGTAAATCTGAGTGATTGACTTCTCTGTTTGTAATCCTTCAATTGCTGTTGAGATAAAGACCCATTGATTTTATCCTAATCTTTATCAACAAATTCATCAATTGTCACTGACTCCTTTATTCTTTTTATTCCTCTCAGGTTTTCTTTTCTGTTCTAGAAAGTATTCTGTTCCCTCCTGCCTCAATAACTTTGTACTCTCTGTTTCCCTTGCCTGGAATGATTTGTAATCTATTATTGTCCTTTAGATCTCTGATCAAATGTCAGTTCTTCAAGCAAATGCTCTCTGTCCTCTCACACCAGGTCTCACATTTCCCTTCTTCACCACACACACTCCACACCTATCATAACATCATATCTTTATCCTCTGAGACATTTGACACATTTGCAAGTTATAATTAAGTAGTGGCTAGCTGTTAATTAGCTATCTCTACCAATAGAGGCAATCATCACAAAGGCAGGAATTATTCCTGTTGCCTCTCAAACATCTTGCAACATGACTTATGTGGAATATATGCTCAGTAATTATGTGTTAAATACATCAATGATTAATTCATTCCTGGGAGTTGAAAGCCCTTTGTCCTCACATGGAAGATCATCAGATATTCATCCTTATAACTACAGAGTCTGGCCAAGTAGATACTCAATGAATGTTTAACTGAACAAATAGAATTTTTTGTTTTTACACTTTCAACAATTATGGCATCAAAGAGCTATGACAAACTGAGACAAATTCAATGGAAAGGAGCCATAAAGATTAGAGACTCTAGAGACCATGCCACGTGAGAAATGTTTGAAGGAAATAAAGTGTTTGGTCCAGAAAAGAGAGAATTGTAGTTGTGATACAAATATCTGTTACATAGTTATTAAAATTACAAAGTTACATAAAATGACTCCAATGGGCAAAGTTATACCAATATGTGGAATTTACCATGTTGCAAATATCAACCAACTCCATCACTAAATATCTATTAAGAACTTAAAATGTGCCTTCATCTATGTTAGGCAAGAGTATATTGTAATGGAGTTACAGGCCAATGAGGAAAACAAAGAACAATTAAAAACTAAAAATTAGCAAATACATAAAACAGACAAATAATTATCTTGAAAGAGAATAAAAGAGAAAAGGCCATACATTGGGTGGTTTAAAAAAAAAAAAAAGAAAGCTTCCTTAAAGAGAGAATTTTCATTGATGGGAATGCAAACTGGTGCAGCCATTTGGAAAACAGTATGGAGGTTCCTCAAAAAGTTAAGAATAGAATTACCAAATGACCCAGCTATTAGTCACACTATTAGTTAACTATCCAAAGGATATAAAATACTGATTTGAAAGGGCACATGTACCCCAATGTTTATAGAAGCACTATCAACAATAACGAAATTATGGAAAGGCCCAAATATCCATTGATTGATGAACGGATAAAGAAATATTACTCAGTGATCAAAAGAATGAAATCTTCCCTTTTGCAACAATGTGGATGGAACTAAAGTGTATTATGCTAAGTGAAATAAGTAAGTCAGAGAAAAATAAATACTATATGAGTTCACTCATATGTAGAATTTAAGAAACAAATCAAACCAAACCAACAAACAAAAAGAACAAAAACAAAAACAAAACAGATGAACATAAGGGAAAGGAAAAACAAAAGAGAGGGATGCCATAAGAGACTCTTAACTATAGAGAACAAATTGAGCGTTGATGGAGAGAGGTGGACAGGAGATGAGCTAAATGGGTGATGAGTATTAAGGAGGCCACTTGTGTTGATCACTGGGTGTTATATGTAAGTGATGAATCACTAAATTGTACTACTGAAACCATATTACATTTTATGTTAACTAACTTGAATCTAAATACAAAGTTTAAAAAGAAAAAATAATTTTCAAAATGAGATCTGAAGGATGAGAGAAGAGCAGCCAATGAATGTTTTCCCAACAGCATGAGAAAGAAAGTTCATTCCTTGTGTAGGAGGGCTATAAGAAAGGGGGGAAAATGGTATGTTTAAGATACAGAAAAAAATTAATGTCACAGAGCATTATGAGTAAGCAGAAGGGTGGCTTAGGATGAAAGGGAAACAGGAATCACATGATGTAGCATACTACGGGACATGACTAAGGAGCTGGATTTATTTATTTATTTTAGAATATTTTATTTATTTATTTATGAGAGACACAGAGAGAGGCAGAGACATAGGCAGAGGGAGAAGCAGGTTCCTTGCAAGAAGCCCAATGTGGGACTTGATTCCAGGATCCCAGTATCACACCCTGAGCCAAAGGTAGATGCTCAACCACTGAGCCACCTGGATACCCCAAGGTAGATACATTATATGCGCCACTGGTAATAGGGTCAAAAAAATGAAACAAAAATATTTTCAACATTTTTTGAAAGGGCACATTTTTCACCTTGAGCAAAATTGACTGGGAATAAATTAACAAAGAGTATTTAACACCAGTTAGGAGATTATTATATTGGGCTAGGCAAAAACCACATGCTTAGGAAAAGAAAGATGTCAGTGAAAAGGGATAGAATGTTAGAATTGAGATATATTATATTTGTGGTGTGTTATAGGTTTAGTTTTATCCCCTCTGAATTCATATGTTGACTCTCTACCTTTAGTATCCCAAAATGTGATCATCTTTGGATATAAGGTCCTTAAAAAGGCAATTAAATTAAAATGAGGTCTGGGCCCCCATCCAACCTAGCTGATGCCCTTATTAAAAAAAAAAAAAAGTTCAGGACATACAGAGGCACCAGAGGTACAGCATACATAGTGGGACCACCATGGGAAAAAATAGCAAGAGTGTGGTCCCTACAAGCCATGAAGAGATCTCAGAGAAAATCAACTATGCTGCACATTGATCTTGGACTCATAGTCTCCAGAACTGTGAGAAAATAGATGTCTGTTGTTTAAGATATCCAGGCTGTGAAATTTTGTTAGGGCAGTTCTGGCAAACTAATACAAAGTGGAACAGACAGCACTTACAAGGGATTGAACATGAGACTGATAGAAAATTAGGCAGCAAACAATATTCCCATGCTTATAGGATAAATAATTGGGTGGATAGTGGTGCCACTTCCTGTGATGATAAAGCTGAGGAAGAATACATTTCTTTGTAATAATCAGTTTTGTTTTGATTACCTTAAATCTAAGATGACTGTGAGATTGAGAGACTATGAAACTTTGAGACATCAATTAGACAACTGACTACATAAAAATCTAGAGCTTAGAAGACAATTCCTAGCTAAAGAAATATATGTGTGTGATTATATGTTTGTATGTAAGAATGTATGCACATATACATTTTTATCATTTTATTTATTATTTATTTATTTATTTATTTATTTATTTATTTATTTATTTATTTATTTATATTTTACTTCTAGTATACTAAACATAGAACGTTATATTAGTTTCAGGTATATACTATAGTGATTCAACAATTCTATGTGTTACTCAGTGCCCATCATGATAACTTTACTCTTTAATCCCCTTTACCTATTTCACTCATCCCTCACCTACTTCCCTTCTGTTAACCACCAGTTTGTTCTCTAGAGTAGCATTTGTTTTTTGGTTATTTCTTTTTTTTTCTTTGTTCATTTATTTTCTTAAATTTCACCTATGAGTGAAATTATGTGGTGTTTATCTTTCTCCAATTGACTCACTTCCCTTAACTTTATACTCTCTAGAGTCATTCATGTTTTACAAATGGCAAGATTGCATTCCTTTTATGGCTGAGTAATATTCCATCTCCAAGAAGACATACAGATGTCCAAGAGACACATGAAAAGGTGCTCAACATCATTCATCATCAGGGAAATGCAAATTAAAACTACAATAAGATATATCACCTCATATTTGTAAGACTGGCTAAAATAAAAAACAAGTATTGACAAGGATATGGACAAAAAGAAACCTTCATGCACTGTTTTACAAAGCAAATTGGTACATCCATTATGGAAAACATGATGGAGGATCCTCAGAAAATGAAAAGTAGAATTACTGTATGATCCAGTAATTCCATACTGGGTTTATTTACCCAAAGAATATGGAAACACTAATTCAAATAAGATATATTCACCTCTATGTTTAGTTTATTGCAGCCTTATTTACAATAGTCAAATTATGGAAGCAACCCAAGTGTCTATGGATAGATGGTTAAAGAAAAAATGGAATTTTACTCATATATATATATATATATATATATATATATATATATATATATATATTCTTTTAGTGATATTTAGTATTAGAGGATGTATTAGATCACCAAGGAGATATGGTAGAGAAATGAGGGAATTAGATTTAACAGTTATCAATAAGGAACTGGAATTTCAAGTTTGTACAGGAAAAAAGAAAAAAAACAGCAAGTGACTGGGAAGTCAGTGAGGTTTAGGAAGGTATGATAAAATAAATCAAGATGGAAAGAAGTGGTTTTAAAAATGTATGGAATAGCAAGCAAAATGGTGCTAAAAGTCGGAGTAAAATGAAAAAATATATATCTATTAACTTGGCAACATGGAAGGCCCTTAGGGACCTTGGTCAGAACTTTTTCAGTGGAACAGTGAGGCTGGAAGCCAATTAAAATGAATTGACAAATGAGAAGAAGTGATGGAACAAAGGGAATGTGATAGACTACTTTTTAAAGATTAGTTATAAAGGGGAAATAAAAAATAGGGACCATTAATTAAAAATTGTTTTAGGATGGCCATACTGCTTTAAAATATCTGCATACTGTTAGAAATGATCCCAGAATGGGGAGAGGTTTTTGGTGGGGTGAAGAAGGTCTGAGATATGTATGGAAGGGATAGCTTTTGAGATAAGAGCAATATCTCCATAGACACTGGAAGAAAGGAGAAAATAGGTGAAGACTCACGTTTAATGAATTCATTATGTAAGATGAGGGTGTTCCCATACTATAATATCTGTTTTATCAATGAAGAATAAAGAAAGTTATCAGTTAGAATTGAAGAATTGAAGATAAGTTTTAAGCTTTAATGATCAAGTAAAAGTTACAAAACATTCATAGGGTATAATAGGAGAGTGAGCTTATAAGTGAAAGTTATGAGCGACAGCCTTTGTGATGAGGCCATGTGAACCTGGTGATTATGAATGCATAGAAACTTCAGATTGCCTAAGGGTGTGAATTTCTTCACCAGTGTACTGCTTCATGGGTGCTGGCTCAGAGAGAGCAGTTGTACAATACAGTATGCATGGCGATTCAGCCATAAAAATGTAATAGAAAGTTGAAAGTTATAAGTAAACTATTATAATAATAGGCATAGAATCCTTGGGATGTGCATTAGTTACCTATTGTTGCATGATAGGTTATCCCCAAACTTAGCAATTGGAAACAAAAAACATTTGATATCATATAGTTTCCATAGATCAGGAAGCCAGGAGCAGCTTAGCTGATTGGTTCTCATTCAAGGTATCTCACAAGGCTACTACCAAGATGTTGGCCAGGAGGACGTCTCAGACCTGACTGGGAAAATGCCCACTTCTAAACTCATTCATGTAGCTGTTGACAGGCGTGGAAGATATGCTTCTAATCAAACTCACATGAGCCTCTCCATAGGACCGTGTCACAGCAGGACAAGTGGTTTACCTCAGAGTGAGTGCTATAAGGGAGAATGAAAGAGCTCCCAAGATGGAAGACAGTCATTTTATACCCGAAACTTGGAAGTGACATACTATCACTGCTGCCTACTCACTAGAAGCAAGTTTCTAAATCTAGCTCACACTCAAGAGGAGTTGATTACACCTTTGTGTAATGGCAGGAACGACAGGAAGTAGGGATCACTGAAGGACACGTTACAGGTTGTCTACCACAGGCTCTAATAAGGAAAGGAAAGATAGGAAAGGAATGGATTAAAGATCTGAATTTCGTGGGAGGAAAATACAGAAATGGGTCTGAGAAGACAGTGTGCCATCTAAGCCATCTACATGGATGTTGAAAACATGAGAAGACTGGAAACTGGATGGAGAGGAAAACTGAGCCAGCAGCGAAGGACTACATGAATGAAAAGTAAAATTTGGAAGGCAGTTAGAAGATAGCAAAGAGTAAGAAATGAGGCTGCCAAAGGAAAAGTACATAACTTCCAAGAAAAAAAAGGATATAAGAGTGAAATGAGAAGTAAATATTCAAAACCAGCAATAGACAGCAAGGACATTGATCCTTTTTACCCATAAGCACTTATTAATCACAATATGGAAGAAAGACGCATGTTCCACTTGACACGGTTCCAAGAGATGCCATGTCTTCACAAAATAGCAGGTTTTAGTCAATGGAAGATAGAGAACATTCTGCATAAAAGTGTGTTGGAATAGAAGACCAAGGAGATCTAAAAGGCCAAGTGGGAGAATCTGGCTGAGAGAGAAATAATAGGAATGAGTAAGTCAGGATTAGTAAGGAGCAGACCTGGAGAGACACAAGCTTTCAGAAATAATAGGTAATCAATGGACCTCAATCTCTGATGTTAAGGTCAACAGATACACTGGTCCTCACAACTTTACTTCTAGTCATCATTATTGGTAGGGTTGGAATTCAATCCGAGAGAAAACAATTGATCACAGTGTGGGAAAAAAAAGGATGTAATGGGTTGTCTTTACATTAGCAGATGGTGGTCAGGAAGGAAGGGCAAAGCTGATAAAGCTAGTGAGGTCTTAAAAATTAAGATAGAGTAGAACATTTCCAACATTTGAGCAGAACAGTTTTGATTCTTCTTAGCCTAGGATTTTGTCGCATTTGTCTCTCATTGCTTCCCTGTATTGTGAGATACCTTGTTTTATTTAGAAGCTATCAAGAGAAACTATAGAAATTACTTAGTCAAGCCCTTTCCTGTAAGGAAACCAAAGTCCAGAGAGTGCACAACTTCTTATCCATAACCAGGTATATAATTAGTGTCAGGTTCAGGGGTAAAAATGAAGAATCTTCATTTCTAGTTCATTTGAAATCATAAGAATGAAAGATAGTGGCATATATATAGCAACTTTATATTTTAAAAAGTAGATATAAATAAATGACAAGGGAAGAATTTGGGAGTGAATTCACATTTAACTACAAACATATACTTTTGAGCCTTTAAAGTCCATGTTTTCCAAGACACTTCTACAACACACAAATGTGACATTATGTGTTACCTTACCCATGGGGTTTCCTGAATCCCAAGTGAAACCTTGGGGATTAGTGGCCAAAAACTTTTTACCAATTTAAGTGTTTTACATGTGTCATTGTAGAGAGAAAGAATGGTAAAAATGGAAATTTGATGTGAATGGCCTCTTTGGATAAAAACTACTCTGACCATGTCTAGATGAGGCAAGTTTGGACTAAATAGCCCAGGATAACCATCATTTCATATGCCCCTTTGTTCTGTTATACCCTTCAACCATTTAATACTTTTGTCATGTACTCTCTGTTTTGGGGTGCCCAATTAGAAAATGGCCAATTTGTTTTTAGACAAAGAAACAAGAATCAGTTTAGTTCCTGAGAAACTTCATAATAAGAAGAAAGAAGAGGAGGAAGAGGAGTAAGGGGAGGGAGAGAAAGAGAAGAATAAAAAGGAGTTCTTTCTATTCATAGTAAATATGCTAATTTTAAGTGGTAAGTCCTCGCCAATTTAATCACGTAATCTTTTGATTATTTTATTAACACAAAATATTAATATATTAATTGATTATAGTAAATAATAGTTAAACTTCGTGTCTCTGAGGTTGTTACATTAATTTCCTTTTTTTGTGGAACTAGTGGTTTACAAAAGTTTTGTGTGTATGTGTACTGGAGACATTAAGTATTGAAAAATTAAAGCATATTGAAAAAGAATAGTCTACAAATTTATTTCTGCTTCTTTTTTTACACCTTTAAAATTTATTTTTTATTTATCTCACGACCCTGAGATCAAGACCTGAGCTGAGATCAAGAGTCAGATGCTTAACTGACTGAGCCGCCCAGGTGCCCCTGCTTGTGCTTCTTAAAGCCTTTAGTGAAGAAAGGTTCTAAAACTTGAAAGTGGTAATATAGTAAAACCACAAGGACTATGAGAGAAAGCAGTGGGGAGGAAGAAAACTAGGTAAGCATATTCAAAACATATTCTTACCATTTAAGTCTGAGAATTGTATAGGTGATACTGAATTTAGCAATGATCCTAGAGGATCTTTGGGTTCTTTTCGTTTCTTTTTTCTTCAAAGATTGAAGGACTAAACAGAAAAAAACTAAAAAGGCAATAGAGGGAAAAGATTATGTTTGGAAATCTCAATTTTCTGAAGTAATCTTTAAAAATGCATAAATAATAGAAGAGATACATTTGAAAGACTTCTTAGCTTTACATGTCTGGGCCAATTTAAAATACAAGTTTATATTCTGATATGTTAACACTGGTTTCTTAATAGTTCTTTCGAAAGCTGGCAAGGAAACTTAAATGAAAATTAGTTTATAAAATTAATCTGATAGTTTTGGTGTGAGAATACTTTATTACTAAAGAGAAATACAAAAGAGCTTAATGAAACCATGCTCCCAAATACGTGTAATAACTGAAATACATATAAGCATATGAACGTATGCATATATACACACATATATTATGTGTTAAATATAGATCTGTGTCTGTATACATACAGACATACATACACAGATACACGTGGGCACTTGTGAGAGGCAAATGAAGGCTGATAATTATAATCGGAAATGGTGATTTTTAAAACATATTAAAGCATTAAAACAGACCACTCTCAATAGGGAGGAAAGGACACGGAGAGCCTACCGTGTGTAAACTGCTGCTCTTTTTATTGTTGGGTCAATATGTCAGCAGTGTTTTCACATGGAACATAGTGCAGACATGAATCAGGGTGGCTCTTCCTTGGTTTGCCTTTGGATTGTGCTGTTGTCAGGGTCCAGAGACCAGATTCTCCATATATGGTTCTTTTGTGATTCTTGATTATGACCCCCTGAGGAAGTCAGACCAGCCTGGGGTTACTGGAGATGGTGCCTTGCTTGGCATATTTATCATCCACAAATCATCTGCTATAAATATACCTCAGCAGGATCATCATCAGGCTGGCTCAGTAGCCTGCAATTTATGAAGGTTATGGGAAACAGTGTGAAGGGTGAAGTGCTTTATTAAGGGTGGCTTTCTCCCTGACCCAGCCCTGTGTTCTACTTGAATATAAATGACCCTGGGAATGAGTACTTCTTTCCATTTAGGATTAAGTCTTTTTAAATTGTCCCTTTCAGCTGTTATTCTTATGTCGCTATGTCATGACGTTGAGATTTTCTAAGAAACATCAAAATCACAGTGTTTGAAGATAACGTGAGAAATTACTAGATGCAAGATAGCTCTATATCTAAACCCCACATTGTTTCCTCTCCTTTTTTTTTCCATTCTATAGCATCTGTCATTAATATCCATTTTTGCTTGTGGCAAAATAACAGAACTGACCAAATGTCTTACAAAAATCATAATTAAAATCTCTATGGAAGTTGAAATAAAGGAAATGTAACTCTCCTTTGTACTGCTGAATGTTGTTTGTGTTTAAAAGAGAACATGTTTGCTTAAGACACAGTGTTTTGGATTATGCCCTGGACAGAAACCTTATTTTCCTTTCGCATTCCCTTAAATGATTAAAAAACATTGTAATGAACCGAAAATGATAAGAAACCAACACGCCACACAGGCTGCTCTCTCAGCCCGTGAATGTTCCTGGAACATGGTTAAAGCTTGTTGGTTGGGGAATGATTAACTGTTTCCCTTACAGGATGTTATTCTGAACACTTGTCCTAGAAGAGAAAGCCTTGAAGAGGGTCACCCTATTAATATGTATTAAGAAGTAAAGGGCCAATTTTAATGTTTCAAACAACTCCAGGGAATAAAAGATCATTGGCATCTCTCTGTTTTCACCACAGTCCTCTTCTAAAACGGTGTTCTCGGCTCTCCATTTGCCCCAGGGGAGAGGAACAAAAAGAGGAAGAAAAACGTCCAAAGTGTACGGAGAGAAAATGATGGAAATTTGTTTTATTCCACTTCACCTGCCCCTCAAGCCACTCACCCTTAGGAAGACTCCGACACTATATGAATCACCCACTGTGGTCTCCCCCACCACATCACCACACTATTTTGCCACTTGTTTTGCAAACCACCAACTGCGTTTACAAGTAGAGACATAATCAGTAGGCGAATGACCTTTTGCAGCATTGTATCTGAAGCCAGTTCATCAAATACTTGTCAGCCAACCGTCCAGGGGGCTAAATAAATAAATAAATAAATAAATAAAAAGTAAAGGTGGGGAGTGATAGAAATTCGTCTTTTTTTTTTTGCTGCTAAATCGAGAATCTGGTAGCTCTTCCTCCCCCTTTCTCTCGTTCTTTCCCCCCACCCCCCCCCACCCCTGGCCACAAACCTGTTACTAGGGAAACTTGAAAAAGAATCAGATACATTAAGAACACAAAAGTTTAGACCCCACGACCACGATCCCATTGCCATGCAGAGAGCAATGCAAGACGCCCAACCTCGGTCGCCGCACCGCGGTCCGGACAAAGCCTGTATCTAGCCCAGAACAAATAAGATGTTAATTGCAGCCTCGCTGAGAAAAACTAGTATTGTTCCAGCCAGAGAGGGACACGCAGCGTTTCGGGAGCTGAGATGTGCCCCCTTCGCGGAGGACTGGATCAATTCATCGGGATCCCGGTGATGAAATGACAGCTCCTGGGCTGCGACAGGTCCGCGCTGAAAGAAAGAAAAGACGATCAAGTCCAGGGTTTACTTCCCACCCGCCAGAGTCGCCTTCCAGCCCTCCGCACCCCCCTAGCCTCGCCTCCCAGGGAGTCGCTCTTCCAGTTGGTCGCCGCCAGCCCCAGCGGTGGGAACTGAGGATGCAAAACCCTCCCAGACGCAGAAAATACTGCTTTCGGGACGTGCTTGGTTTTGAGTAGCCGTGACGTGCAGGCTCCCCGCGGCTCCGCGCCTCTTCCCTCGCGCACACCCGCCCGCGCCCTCGGGAGCAGAACCCCGGGAGGGCGCAGCAGCGGCGGTGGCGCGGCGCTCGTCGAGCTTCGGGGCCGGCCGCGCGGGCGGGGGGGGGGGGGGGGGGGGGGGCGCACGCGCACGAGCACGCGCACGAGCACGCGCACGAGCACGCGGGGGACGGGCGCGGGCGCGCGCGCGCACCCCGGGGACGCGCACCGCCCCCCTCCTTCGCGCGCGGCCCGGGGAGAGCCGGCGCGCACACCCGAGACAGAGCTTTACTATCTCGCTCCCTCTCGCGCCCCTCCTCGCTGGGCATTCAAACAGCTTTCCGACATCACCAGCCAAGGATTTTTTTTTTTTTTTCCTCCCCCCCCCCCCCTTAGTCGCGGTCCGTCCATCAGTACCTGCGGGGGGAGGAGGAGGAGGGAGGAAAGCGGAAAGAGGAAAAAGCATGAGCTTGAGCCTTCCGATCCGACCACGACTACTCCCGTAATAAACCCACCGCCCCGACAAACCCGCCTGAGCAGCCGCTGCTGCCGCCGCTCACTTCTCGTCTCAGCGCTTTCTTTGCTTCTTGGCTAATCGGTTTGCTGGGGGCAGAATTGATAACCAACAAATCCTCGCTTTGAAGCCACTTGCATATTTTTTCGTTGTTGTTGGTTTCCTTAGAGTGTCTCCACGGGGGGCTTCTTTCCCCCACCCCCACCCCCACCCCCCACCTCGGCTGCAGGTTGGTATCAGTTGGATCCGGCGTCAGGCTCTGTCTGGGGTCTTGGGGGCTTCTTCTTTTTTTTTTTTTTTTCTCCTACCCCTCCCCTTTTGGATTTTTTTTTTCTTTTTTACTCCAATCTTTTGATTCTCTTAAGTGTGCATTTAAAAAAAATAAATAAATAAATCCTGATTTTCGAAGCTGAGCCGGGGAAAATGGGCAACGGTGACTGGGACCGAAGGGGAGCCTCTCCGTCACTGTTGCTGGGACGCGTGCCTGTGCTGGTGTCTTAGAGCAGGAGCCTCCGTGAGCTGTCGGAGCGGAAGGTAAGCAAGGGGTCCAGGGGTCACCTTCCCTCGGCCTGGGGTCGCCACCGAGAAGCTCCCGCCCAGGTGTCGGCGGAGGGAGGGCAGGGAAAGGAAAGGCTGTTGGCGGCAGGTGAGGGGCTGCGAGCAAACCCGACTGTCTGCGTTTACTTCAACGCCGCAGTTGAAAAGTTAGAGAAGTCTTTTTTTCTTTTTTTCTTTCTTTTTTTTTCCAAGAGCTTGTGCTGGGTCGGAAGGAAGGAATGGGCAGGGAGACCTAGAAGACCTGACGGTTGTATGTGATTGGGGTGATTTTATGGGGCGAAATTTTTAGGTTAGAACGAAGTTAAGAGAAGGGGAGGCAGTGGGTCTTCTACTGGGGAAAAAATTTAGTGGAGTGATGGCGCCGTCTATGTTCGACTAAACTAAAGTGTCACCCAGAAAAATCAGTTTTGAGAATAGCTAAACTAAATGCCGGTTTGCTTCTCAGCAGGAGATAAATAAATAAATAAATAAATAAATAAATAAATAAATAAATAATAAATGCAACATCCTTGAGACCTTGGTAGCCATCCCTTAGTCACCCCCAACCCCATTCTTTCTTTCTTAAAGAGGGAAATACAATTGTTTGAACTGGCCCTGCAGTCGGGGGCGGGGGTGGGGTGGGGGGGGGAGGCAGAGTTCAATGATTCATTTTCGATTCTTTAGAATAAAACAAGGATCCGCACACCATGGCTTAAGGATTAAAATAAAGAGCATTATATTGAGGGGGCTCTCTTGAGCAAGCTTGGAAGTGAAATCAGAGCTATTTCCTCACTCTTTCTAATCCTGATGAGCACAGCAATGCAGACATGTACTGTCATAAATGGAAGCAAAAGTACTGGATATCATTAGGAAAAGAAATACGACCTCTTTTTGAGGTACCTATTATAAAATGAAGCCCCCTTTCATGGATGGAATTCCTAATTTAGACACTTATTGTCACATTGGCTCTCAACGCCTACACTCTACCCTGAAGAACACTGCGCAGACCTGCATTGCCTGCAAAGTGCTACAGCAAAAAAAAAAAAAAAAAAAAAAAGGAAATAATTTCCAGAATTTCCTGCAACTTTCCCAGTTTTTTAACCTTTAAATGCTCATTGGCTTTATTTTCTCCGAAGAAAATGCATTATTCATTGATCTGTATGCTTGAAACGGAGAACGCTGTTTTGATAGTCCCAGCAGTTCTGATGTTATTTTAAACTGCTGCTATATAGAGATTTAGAGTTGGGGCTGTTTTCTCCTATATCAAGACATAGAACTTGAATTATAATCTGGAAAATGCAGATCTATCTTCAGGGACTTCGGTCACTGGTATTTGTGTGCATGCGTTGGTGTGTGTTATGCAATGGGAAGGAAGAGCGTTTTGTTAAAACCTTTGGTTCAGAGAGGACCCAGGCAAAGACACGAAAACTCTTAACTGTCTATATGTCTGTATGTCTGTCTCTGTTTACAGAACAGTGGAAGAGACTGCAGCCTAAAGACTTTTATAATTAACTTGGCATCACTTTTCTCAGCTCAAAGGCTAAACAAAAAAGCAGTGTCATTTATTCTAAGAAATAACTTCTTAAAGGTTAAAGCTGAAAAAATTCAAGTTATTTTTGGATAACAACTTACAGAGGTAAATATACCCAAGGATTACTTTGTTATGCAAGACCAGGTTGAAAAACATAAAGAAAAGGAGCTTTGGAGCTCCTATTGGAAAGGGAGCAATTCAGTAATGAAATCTGCTAGAAAGAAGATGCTAATGTCTTTTATCTACCATGTGTAAACTTAAATTACAGTAGATAACTCTAGATAAAATAGCCCTAATTAAAAAAAAATTAAAAGACTGAAGCCAGCTCAATTACTGTGGTTCTGGGATTTTTCACTGATATAGCCTTTGGATACAGATACAGTGATCCACTTTGTGTATCCCAAGAGGGCATGTCACATTGAAATGACTGCTTTAAATCCTAGTTCTCAGTGGTAATGTTGAACAACAAGTCTTTCCTATGTATCTACCCATCTATGCCCTTTCTCAGATGATGGTTTTAAAATTCTGTTGATCCACATGAATGCCGGTGTTTTTGCACAGGAATTCTCATCAGTTCACACGGTGGTCCCTGCAAAGACAAGTATGGGCATTTGGGAGATGATGTTTCATCTGCAACAAATTGTCATTCGTGTGTTTAAAATTGTGGCTATCCTTTATCGAGATTGCTTTTCATATTTAAGATAAAATAAGTAATGTGATGACAGCTGTTCCCAGATTATCAGATTAGAGTTTGTGTGATGATGTTTACTGCAGGCTGAGAGAAAAGGTATTGGTTGCTTAAAAATATTTCAAAAATTAAAATTTAGGTTATGATATTTTTTAAAAAATCTGTTTTCCTCTTCTTTCAATGGAATCATAGTGTACTTGGAGGAAATCCTGGTAGGTAAATTAGAGCATTCCTGTTAATCATCTATTAAATATTATTTTTAAATTGAATGTGGAGAATTTGGCCATTGTGAGTGACCACGTGAGGGCGCTGTTCACACAGCAACAGATAATTTCCTAGCGTTATAAAATAAAAAATTACCTGCCCTTCTTTTAAAAAGGGTTTTTTTTTTTTTTTTTTTTTTTTTTAACTGAAGTCTTGAAAACAGCTGGCTGTAATATTGGAAGGAGTTTCTTTTTTCAATGCGCATAGACTCCTACTTGCATTTTACTTTCATTGCCATTTTTACAGGCCAAATGACATAGGATGAAGGCTGTTCGTAACCTGCTGATTTATATATTTTCCACCTATCTCCTGGTTATGTTTGGATTTAATGCTGCCCAAGACTTCTGGTGTTCAACTTTGGTGAAGGGAGTCATTTATGGATCGTATTCTGTAAGTGAAATGTTTCCCAAAAACTTTACAAACTGCACTTGGACGCTGGAAAATCCAGATCCAACCAAATATAGCATTTACCTGAAATTTTCCAAAAAGGACCTTAGCTGCTCTAACTTTTCCCTCTTGGCTTATCAGTTTGATCATTTTTCCCATGAAAAAATAAAGGATCTTTTAAGAAAGAATCATTCTATAATGCAACTCTGCGATTCCAAGAATGCTTTCGTTTTTCTACAATATGATAAAAATTTTATTCAAATACGTCGGGTGTTTCCAACTGATTTCCCAGGATTACAGAAAAAAGGGGAAGAAGATCAGAAATCTTTTTTTGAGTTTTTGGTATTGAACAAGGTGAGCCCAAGCCAGTTTGGTTGCCATGTATTATGCACTTGGTTGGAGAGCTGCTTAAAATCAGAAAATGGGAGAACAGAATCATGTGGGATCATGTATACAAAATGCACCTGCCCTCAGCATTTGGGAGAGTGGGGGATCGACGACCAGTCGCTGGTTTTGTTAAATAACGTGGTGTTACCCCTGAATGAGCAGACCGAGGGCTGTCTGACCCAGGAGCTGCAAACCACCCAGGTCTGCAATCTTACCAGGGAGGCCAAGCGACCGCCCAAAGAAGGTAAGTGCCCAGTAGAGAGGGGGAGATGGGAAGGAGGGGTGTTGGGAGATGGCATTAAGATGTTCTGTTTCAACACAAGGGCTTAATCATTGCTCTTTAACTTTATCATCTTTGGAGTCATTTGATTTGTGATCTTCACTAATATAGGCCTCTTAAGCTAATTTTGGGTTTCAAGATTTTAGAGATGGGGCAGTGAGGATTGGGTAGCTCTCATCAACATGCTCTGTTAATATATGTGGAATATTCAGGAGAAAAGAGAGGCAAAAATGTGGAGCCAGTTTGCGATGGAGGTTGGGGAGGGGGGGTCTTTATTGGGCTGCAGCCCCTTGTGGAGACCTACCTCTACACATGTGCTCTCTTTCTCACACACACTCCTGTGAAGTGGATTTGTAGGATTTCTACTTTATGCTGTAGCCCTGTAAAAAGTACTCTTTACTTCCTCTCTCCTTTGCCCTCTCTATCTCAGTGTCTCAACCAAGAGACTCCTTTAGTTGTGCTGCCCCAAGTTGTGGAAGCAGGACAAAGAAGTGACACAAACTCAATAGCAAGCCTGTTTTGACCAAATGACTTTCTGACACCTGAAGACAAGGGTGTCTCCCCTCCCCCAGAGGCCGGATAATTTTTAAAAAATGCTTTGCACAATAAATCCTGCGTGCTTGCTCTTTTGTGGGTCAAGGAAACCCCACTGGAAGCGTAAAATCTGGGGTCTTCTGGCTGTGAAGCCACTTGGAGGCAGGGGTGAAGGGTAGAATTAAAACACAGGCTGATCCTGTAAAACCTGATAGCCCTCTTGTGGGATTTTTGCTCTTCTTGGTCCCCTGTTGATATACACGAGGAGAGTGAGAGCGTGTCAGAGACGAGCTAGATGGAAAAAATAGTGCAACGGAAATGCAGAGGAAAAAGGAGAAAGTACAGGAGTGATTTATAGCTTTCACCCAATCCCCAGTGGGGGAGCTACCAGAGGATTTCAGATTTTGGATTATGTTTAATAATGCAAGAAAGCTGACATATTTTGTGAAAATGACTTTCCTGTTTGGAAGGTTAACGGATGCGTTTCCATTCCTTTGAGGACACGGTTGATACGCATTCGTTCTCGCTCCCCAACCCTGAAACTAGAGAGGGTGTTGATTTTTTATGCAGGAAATGTTTTCTGATCGCCACAAAGATCCCTGTCTGTGGAAAGGGACAGCCAAGCTCCAGTCCCTCTTTCCTCCCCCTCCCCCAACAGAAGTTGTCTTTGTGGCCAATATAAAATTGACACGTTGTTGGAGAATTTTCTTTAAGAGTGGCCAAGGCTTTGTAAGGGGAGTGGGGAGGGAAAGAGAGAGGAGGGCTTAACTAGCTAAATGCGGTTTCTCCACTGAAAGCAATTTGGGGGATGGGGATTATGGAAGAGCAATGGTACATGGAGAGAAGATGTGTAAGAAAATAAATGCAGACTAATGGCAATGAGAGAGGGTTGAAAACCTTTCCGATTTCTACAGGTCAGTGTTTCGCTAACAGCTGTGGCTGAAGAAAACAAAGTGGTTTTAAATTACAGGAGTTCTTTTCTCTAGTAAAAATCCCAGAGAAGCACTTGCAACTGCAGGGATGGTATTTAACACCATTTAAAACTAATTAGTGTCCCCTAGAATAAGAAGCTACAGTACACACAGAAAATGTGATGCTACAAGCTGGCTAATAAGACAATTAACATCAGAACTAGTATTTGTTTTATTGTTGTTTTAATAAAATCTAGAGAATCTGTTTTTTCAATGGGTAAAATTCCATCATGAAATTGTCTGCGGATGAGGAGTGGGACTTGAAACTAGTTTTGGAAGCTTTTTTTTTTTTTTTCTTTTTTTGTGAATGGTAGCAAGTGACAAAAACAAAATTGTGTGCATATTAAGCATGATTTTCAAATGTTTTGCAGGTCACGATCATGAGATGTGGGTTGAGACAGTGCTAGGATTTATAGAAGTTGGACTAGATAGCCTTTTGTTTTGTAAATGAGTAAGAATATGAGTGATTTTAGGCATTCGATGTGTATATCACCGTCACGTGGGATCACATCTTTTTCTTTTGGCTAGTTAGCCGGGAAAATGAGAGAGGAACAGTTCCACAGACAAATAAGTGATTATGTGAAAATTGTTACTATGAACTGAACTAGGAAAACTTTATATAATAGGGGAAGAATATATACTGTATCAGTAAAATTGCACAGCCTGTATTCTCCTTATTCTAAATTTGTGTTGATTAATTGTTTAGGTATTCTGAGTCAGAAATGTAAGGATAAGTAAGTCCTGATGACATAATTGTAGCTGATGCATTTATAAGTAATTCTTATAAAATATATACAGCATTCCTTACCTCATTCAAAGAAGACCTTTTTGGCTATGTTGTGTTGTAGGAAAGGAATGTGCAAATCTGCAGACTCTTAGTACAATTTATGCAAAGTATATTAAATCTTAAATATTTTATATAAATGATACTTAAAATCTTATGAAAGAATTATTTAATACCATTTCAAATAAACTGCCATATAATGATATTCACGAGGTTAGAGGTTAATAATTACATATAGTTGTGCTACTCATATCTAATTTTATTTCAAAACGTCTTTACTTTATATGGTAACATGTAATCCCAAGTTTTAAAATAACGCTTTAAAAATTCTACTTCATTTTACATTAATATATGATTTCTATTTTCTATAGAAAAATAGACTATCCTGTAAGTTATCAAGAGAATAAATAACAAAATTATTCTCCACAGCTTTTTTTTTAATTTTTGTTTTATTTGTTGTAATAAGTACTGAAAACCTTGAGTGGAAATAGTTTCTATGTTCATTACATCGTAGAAGTGGCACAAATTGGATAGACGACTCTTTACATGCAATAAATACAGTTCTAGGTTGTTTTGTGCAGTGCTGATGGTGATGGCACGGGTGTACCAAATTCTGAATATTTTGAATGTATCCATTGAAATCATAAAATCATATTTAGTTAATATTTGAGGAAACTATAGGCTTCCATGACTGGGATGTTGGTTTTGTTGATTTAGGCCTTCTACTATAATGTTTGCTAATAATACATTCACATACCGAAGAATTTCATAGCCAGAAAACAGCAAAGAAGAAAACTATCACTGTTGGTAGTGATGACATCAACAATTATAAATGTTATCTTGAATACATTACAAAAGTACATAATTGGACTGATGCCTTATTAAAGTGTTAAGCATTAGTACATTTAAGTATCTTTTTTTAAAAATCATGTTTGACATATTTGAAGGTGATACATCATTATAAAAACTTAGTTGCCATTCCCCAGTTTTTATGTGAAAATTTGAAATCCAAGTAAATCAATATAATGAAGACTCTTAAAAATAACGATGTCTTATTTCAGGCAGTATTTTTTTAAAAACTGTCTACACTTAATGTATATAACCTGTTTTTAAAAAGGAAACTCAAATGACATTGCTGTTTACTTGGTTTTCAGATGTAAGTCTGGGGAGGTACTGGCATGTATTCATGAGGTCTTTGCTACGTTTTATAGGACACTTTTTTTTCTACCATAGATGATTCTGGACTATATAGCTAAAAATGTAAGATGTGATTACATTTTATCTTATTAAGATAAGATCTTAATTCTCAGTACTTCACCTAAAATAAGCAACTGAAACAGTTTGGGCAGAAAAATTCTACCAGGGTATCTAAATCACATAATAAGCCTTAATGGAACCTTTGTTTCCTACTTATATCAATGGTGCTACTTATGTGAAGGGAAATTGGGATCCCTGTATAGATTCCAGGAAATCTGAACACACATACTCATTTGTCTTTTCACTCTGCCTGTACTAATCCTTGATACTCTGTCACTCGAGGGAAGTCTCACTATGTGCCTGTGTAAAAGTGAGCCTGGGTTGTGTGTGTGTTTGTAGTTCTAGATACCTATTTTGTCATCTAGAGCAATTTGTGTCTCTCTCAGTGTTTTTATTTCTTTCTACTCTTGCTCTTTTTGCCCTCAGAACTGTTCAACAGCCTTTCACCTTGCTCTTTATGGTCATTGAGTCTTACTTCCTTTGTAAATAACTACCATGATCCTGCACTCTATCGAGATATAGAAAGGTTCGTGAGTCTGTTGTTCCTTGAAGATGCAAAGCCTGAGAGTTTGGTCTGCCCCTTGGCTGCATCCCATGGTGCTCTGCATGTACTGTACTTCTGTTCTAGCACTTATAAGATTGCTGTGTATTTCCCATTTATATTTCCATTTCCCTCCACTAGACCTGGGAATTCTTCATGCATGAAGACTGAGTCATCAGTTGTCTATGACAATAGAGTTTTAGTAAATATTGAATGTTAAATGAACAAAACAAAAAAGATCTCAGTAGGAAAGATAGTAATACCTTGGTTACAATCAAAAGAATAAAACTACGTCATTTGGGGAAAGGGGTCACCTTTTACTTTCTGGTTTATTTAGGGAAAGATAGCTATCATTTATATAATTTCCAATTCCATTAATGTATTACTTATGCCAGCTTCTGATCTCAACATATTAGTTAATAACACTTTTTAACAAGAAGAATAGAATCATTAAGAAATATTCTTAGTTTTATATACATGTTATATATATATATGTATATATAAAGATTATGATCCATATAACTTTCTACATATGGCTACCCACCAAAACATAGTAAGAAAATTTGCTAATTTCTGCTTAACTATCTTTTTAAACACTTTTAAAAAGATTTATTTATTTGTGATAGAGAGAGAGAGAGAATAAGTGGTGAGGGCAGAGGGAGAGGAAGGTAGAAGGGGGCTCCATCCCAGGACCCCAGAACCCGGTTCATGACCTGAGCTGAAGGCATATGCTTAACTAACTGAGCCACCCAAGCACCCCTGTTTAACTGTCTTCCTTTCTCTTTATGTTTCTCTCTTCTGGCTCTAGCATTACTTCGACAGTAATGACATTTCCCAAATCCTCTCTTGCATAGTTTGAAGACAAACATGCAAACTCTTTCCAAGAAAGAGGAAAATAATATCTGCATGTCAAGTTCAGCACCTCTGTTATTCACTCTTGTTTAATAATTTATAAGCGTAGTAATAGAATATTATTAAAATTGTAGGCCTGATCAAGTAAAGTGCAAAGTGCCATAATTTTTACTTTTGTCATTTTAGAATTTTGATAATTTAAGATGTCATATATATGTGTGTGTGTGTGTATTTATATATAATATTTAGTGAAACAAAATTCCGTTATGTGTCAACACATTTTTTGTGGGTGATAAAATATTAACATGAACATTTATTTATGTGTGTACACCTATGTCCCATACATGCACACATTTGCCAAGATGTGTCAGTGGGTTTTTATGATAGCTGTAAATAAATGTACTGTAGGTAGTTTCCTTCCAAAATTGACAAGAAAGTTTTACTTGAGTTCAGCTTCGTGCATTACCTTATTGACTTCATTCTTAAAAGAAGCAATTTTATAGTTAAACTGAATAGTTTTATAAAACATAGTATTCTTTAGAATCACTCTGGTATATATTACCTAAAGTCACATGGCTCTTGGATCTCAAATCAGTGTTCATTTAAAAATAAACTTGTCTTACTTTTTCAAAAAATCATTGCTGGCTTTAAAATCCTGAACCAGAAAAATAAAAAAATAAAAATAAAAAATAAAAAAATAAAATCCTGAACCAGAAAGAGCTGAGTTTGAATCTTCTCTTCCACATCATAACTGTTACTCTGTATTACTATTTTCCCCTTCTCAGATTAGGTTGGTAATGCTTATGTCTCAGGGTACAGGAGAACAGGAAATGACATCATGTACTGAATTTTAAAAGCCTAATAAAATTAATGGCCTGGAATATTTTAGTTCCTGTCAGCCCTGTGGAGATTTTTTCCCAAATCAATTAACTAATAAAAATCAGAGAGGTATGCAATTTTTCTAAGTATATCACTTCATTGAAATGAAAGGTATTTTGTTGTAAGGTACACTTGAGTCCCCAGAGTGACTCAGCCTCCTAGTAGCATCTGACAAGTGACTGAGCTTGACTCATCAATCTTTGGTAGTAGAGTGTTGAATTAAATGAGATTGGACATGTAAAACACAAGTCCATTGCTGAAGTTACATTAGGCTCTCAATTCAGTTTTTGAATGTCTTTTTTATTCTTATCTTTTGGCTATAAATAATAGAGAATTGATAATAAATAATGAAGCAGATTGTCATTTAATTATTTGAACTTGCTTATGAACTTAGGGAATTTATCAAAGGATCATTAAACATCTTAAATGTATGTCTATTTTGTAATAGATACAGAAAAGGTAACATCTCAGAACCTATGTGTTGATGGAGGCATGACTAATATATCAAATAGATCAAGCTAGTGGTGTGTGAGTCACCCTGGGCCTGGAAAGATGTCCTTTGGATATCATTGTGGATAGCCTGCAAATCCATTTAAATTAAACAGTACCATGAGTATTTTACTCTTTTCTGCAGTACACAAAATTAAGCTCATGTTTTGAAATGTATTTTGAAAAGGAATTATCTTGAAATACTAGTCCATATTAAACCATTTGGAAAAAAATGTAGGACTATCTTGTATGTTTTTCACTGGATTGTAATCACATACCAGTAAGCCCCAGGATTCCCCAAAGGCTTATACATTCAGATATTGAAAACAAAATTTTTTTACTACTCATTTGAAGATTCTGATGTTTTCTTGAAGGAAAATTACAAAATGTGATCTCTAAGACCCCATGAAAAGCTACATGTTCGGGATCCCTGGGTGGTGCAGCAGTTTGGCGCCTGCCTTTGGCCCAGGGCACGATCCTGGAGACCCGGGATCGAATCCCACGTTGGGCTCCCGGTGCCTGGAGCCTGCTTCTCCCTCTGCCTATGTCTCTGCCTCTCTCTCTCTCTCTCTCTCTGTGACTATCATAAATAAATAAAAATCAAAAAAAAAAAAAAAAGCTACATGCTCTATGTTCATTATCTTTCAACTGTCATTCAGGAATCTTGCTCACTTGCAGAGAATGACCTAGCTATCTGTATGTTAAAGGTTAATAAGAAAAGTATTTCTACTATAAACAGAAAGACAATAAGTAACAAATTCATAATGAGTACATTAGTATGGAGTTGTTTCTCTCAAAATTAATTAAGTGAATAGGAGTCTTTTCTGAAATCTGAAATGTTTGCTGATATGCATTTTCACCATATCCACGCCCATCACCATCACATAATCATTAATGCTTGGAAAATATTATAAAATATGAAGGTAAAATGATTACTGTTTGGTTTCCACTGTGTTAAATGAAATAATTTACCTGCAAACCTAATCCTGGATATTATATTCTCTAATTATTTCTTCTGGATAATAAGTTTCTTTGGGGAATATTCTGTTGTTTGGGAAAACAGAAAAGAATATGTGCATGGAAAAGATATTAGAATACTGATACAACCAGATTTTAAAACAGTTGACCCTTGAACATCTGGGGAGCTATGGGCACAGTTGGAAATCTGTATACTATTTTTGACACCCCCCAAATTTAATTTCTAATAGGCCACTAATGACAGGAAGCCTTATCAATTCTATAAATTGTGTGTGTGTGTATACACATATATACATATATATATTCTGTTCTTGTAGCAAGCTAGAGAAAAGAAATGTTATTAAGAAAATCATAAGAGAAAATACATTTATAATATTGTATTTATTTTTAAAAATGTATGTTTAAGTGGACTTGTGCAACTCAAGCCTATGTTGTTCAAGGACCACCTGATTTAGAATATGACTTAAATACACTTAAACAGAATAAAAAGCATTAAAACAGTTGGAGAATCAAAAAGAGAAGGCTACCTTGATGAAATTACTTTTTAGCAATAAATATGTTAAGTTGATAGAAATTTCACAGAAATATTATCTCTTCTAGGTAATTCATATCTCTCCCAGGTATTACACAGTATTTCTTTCATGACATTTCTACCAGTGTTTCTTCCTGGTAATTTTAAGTTTTGATAATTTTTAAAAAATTGATTTCTATGCTTGCATATCCAAACAATAATTTGTTCTCCAATAAATATATATTTTTTAAGATTTTATTTATTTATTCATGAGAGACATGGGGGGGTGGGGGCCGCAGAGACAGGCAGAGGGAGAAGCAGGCTCCATGCAGGGAGCCCGATGCGGGACTCAATCCCGGGTCTCCAGGATCACGCCCCAGGCCGAAGGTGGCGCTAAACCGTTGAGCCACCTGGGCTGCCCTCCAATAAATGTTTTTAAGGAGAAGCTTCATCTAATATCGCTCCTGAAAGTATAAGGGAGTAAAGCATTATAATAAACATTTTATAAATTTAAAGAATATAATAAAACCTAACATTGAGAAAATGTTTTCCAGTTTGCCAGGCTCTGTTGCATATATTATTTTATTTGGGGAATAATTGTGTGAAACACATATTATTTGTCCCATTGACGTGTGCTGAATATATAGAATACCCTAAAGACTGTGGTTTTCCTTTCTCTAAAAATTTAATACAAATTGGTTCAAATGAAAAACTAGAGAATTTCAGAACTTGGGGTTTTCTCACTGATTTTGGAGTGCTTGAAGCTGAATCACAAATTCTCAGATACATGACGGATATTAGGTGTTACGTAGTCCAAATATTACCCGGTTAATGGATTCCCAATCTGCAAACATGATGGGAACATTATTTCAGCTGAATTTAAGTCTTTTGGGGATTTATATTAATACCATTTGTATAACATGAAAGAGGCACAGTCACTTAATATTGTTTGATAGTTCTTCTGTTTAATTAAAAAAAAATTTAGGGGCGCCTGGGTGGTTCGGTGGTTGAGCATCTGCCTTTGGCTCAGGTAGTGATCCTGGGGTCCTGGGATCGAGTTTCGCATCAGGCTCCTCAAGGGCAGCAGCCTGCTTCTCCCTCTGCCTATGTCTCTGCCTCTATCTCTGTTTCTCATGAATAATTAAATAAAAAATTTTTTAAAAAATCTGGTATCTAGCCAGGACAATAATCAGAGTATACGTCACTATACTACTTACAGTATCTTTACAAATTAAAGCTTTCATCTATTAGATTTTTGTTCTATTTAGTATATATTATTTAAACACTGTGATGTCAGTCTCAAAAAGCAATATTCAGTCTAAGCTCATTAAATTTAAAGAGCAGTGTATTTCAAATTCAGAGTCTGTGTAGACTAAGATGATTTAGCAACACCTATCTAGGATCTCCTTTCACTATCATTTTCTAGGGAAATCTGTGTTTCGAAGAAATAGGATGTCTTACATTGTTTATTCTATGGTACATTGAGAAATAGTGGGGACGGGGGGGAGAGGTCTGGGTTCTCTCCTTCACTGACAGTCCCAGCTTCAAGCAGGTGGGCTTACCCTTTGAGCTCTGGCAGCCACTCTCTCCTCCCACCTGTGGGTAGTAGTGCTCTGCTGTTTCTTTAAAGATTTTATTTATTTATTAGAGACAGAGAGAGAGAGAGAGAGAGGCAGAGATACAGGCAGAGGGAGAAGCAGACTCCATGCAGGGAGCCGATGTGGAACTTGATCCCCGGTCTCCAGGATCACGCACTGGGTTGAAGGCAGGGCTCAACTGCCAAGCCACCCCAGCTGCCCCTCTCTGCTGTTTCTAACCCTGAGTGCTATGCGCTCTCTCCTTGGTTTCACCAAGCACTATCCATGCCTAGATTTTTTTCTCAAATTATCTTATTTGAGGACACCATCTGTTTCTTACTGGGACCCTGACTAGTAGAGGGGTGTATAATTTTAGTGGTGACATGATTTCTGATTTCTTATAAGACTGGCTTGAAACCCACATTTTAAATTTTGATCCTTTCCTTTAATGTGCTAAAGGTCTCATGTAAGTATTAGCCCTTTTGCAGATAGACCAGCCCAGAAATTTTTACTTGGGCCCAAAGAAATAAGAATTTAAAGAATTGAGTTAATGAAAATTAAAATCAGTTGGCCTATTTTTTTTTAGCTTAGTAGAAATGATATTTTTTTACACTTAATTCTCTCTCAGAATTGATGTGTTCATCTTTAAAATTCCATTGAATTTAATCCCTATAAGTATTTTTGTAGATTTACTTGTTGGTTTGTTGATTATTTAGCTAATTCTTAAATTATATATATATATATATATATATATATATATATACACATTCATATACAGCATATATACATTTTCAGCATTGATGTGACCCCAGAACATTTAAACTGGCCTGGATATTCAAAAAAAAATTTGTGAATTGATCCTTAAAAACAAATGACTTCAAGGTTCCCATATAAGATTTAAAAAATACTGACTAGATTAAGATTTTGTTGTTATTTTATATCATTATAATGTAAATGGAAGTGGAAATGATGGAAAATGTAAAATGAAAATAGAATTTCAGTTTCATTTTGCTTATTGATTTCACTGTGTCTCTCAAAGCAAAACAAGAAGAAGACACACAAAAAGCATTTCTTCTTTCTTTGTTTCATTACAAAAACCAAATCGAGGCAGCTAAGTTTGCCTTTGAAGTTTCATCATAAAAATTACAGTTTTTAAATTTTTTCTCTGTGTTAGTCTGTTTGTTGCCTCTCACATCAAGGAAGGATCTCAAGAGGAAAAAAAAACAAGTAATTTCCAAAAATTATGTGCACACAATTATGTTGAAACAGAGCTTTATGATTTTTCTGAATCAGTAATACATAACAACTATTTATTGTATACTGGTTGCTTTCGGAAATGTTTCTTCTTATGTAGCTACTCATAACAATTGTAGTGTGGAAAAGAGGGCGCCTTGGGAAGATAAAAATCTGTTTACTTTATGTAATCTTTCTACATAAATCTGGCAAACTTTCAAAGATCTGCTTCTGCACTGTAGACTGAGAAATTTGAGTTTACTTTGGCTTCTCAGAGAGAGGTCAGCTTTCTTTATAGATATGTCAGGCTGTGGTCAGCTTTCTTTGGCTGGCCTTGGTTTTTGTCATTTGTAGGGCAAACAGTATGTATTTTTTAATACACATGTCTGTGAAATTAATCAAGCACAACTGCTTTTTAAACAAAATTTTCAGTAGGTTGTTTTACTTTCAAGCATGATGAAGTAAATAACTGTGGAGCATCATTGTTCCATTTGCACAGCAGAGAGTATTTTAACCCCATCATTTGTAATATATTAAAATCTGCTGTCTTAAAAACCTATGGCTTTTATCTGTTTTAGTGATTTCTCATTGAAATTTTCTGATGGAATTTTCTCATGACCATGTTTTGGTGTTCAATTGGTGATAAGGGCACAATTGAGTTCCAGGCATAATAAATATTATGTGTGCTTGCCTCTGGCTTCTGCATCCGGAGACCACAGAAACCACAGAAATGGAACAGAGAGAGTTTGGAAGCAGAATAGAGGTTGAGCCATTAAGTAGTAAGAACTGATTAAGGTGAAAGAAATAAGTACATGTAGAATGTGAATTAATACGGCTTTTTTTTTCTCAGCACTGGAACATTTTTTTCTAAATGAAAGCCAATATATAAACAAGATTTAAAAAAAACGGAGCTGTTTCGGTTGAAGTGGGCAGGGGGCCTAGAACCCTGCCTAATCAGTCTCCTTTCTTCCTGTGTGGGCTCCAGAGGTAACTCTGGTTGCAAAACCACTGCAGAACTGTAAATCTTAGAAGCCTCCATATGAAGCCACATAGGAAAAATTAATGGCAAAAAATTTTTGCCATTTAGTTTTTCTTCCTCTGAGAAACTAAAATTTTTAGCATCTTGATCACCAAGAATGTATAAGAACTGCCATTTTGTTTTTGCTGCATTTTGCTTAGAACAAAATTCCTAATTTGTTTGGGATCCATGTCTATGGCCCATTTATCTGTGCTTAATTTTTCTCCATCCCCTGCTCCTTCCCATTCAACAGGCTAAAGTTTGCCTGGGTTTAACTCCCAAAGCTCAGGCAAGCCCTCAGCCTATTCCATCATGCCTTTCAGGCACCTCTGATGCCTTGTGGGGATGTCCGTAAGTTGACTCTGTTACTTTTCTGCCATGTCTCATCCAATTTGTTGGTCACTTGCTATCTTCTGCCTGCCATTAGTGTTTCTGCCTTTGCTCTACAGAGATCTAGTGTAATGAAGCCATGCTGTGTTTACGCTAAAGGTGCGATCCCCATGCCTTCTCTTTTTTCTGTCACACTCATTGTATAAGACATGTTTATGACCCATTTTCAGTGGCTGTCATGTAAACATTTCTTTCAGACTTTGTCCAGAATCAGCTCGTCCTGTGGCTGAATGTGGTTCCTCAGGATGAATGCCACAATACTTCATTTTTCCTTCCAGTCATCTGCATCCCAAACCTCTTCTTAGGTTTCCATCCCTCCTGCACATTTGCATATTCCAGTTATGCCTCTGGCTCACATTCTAGTTTGCCTAGGTAAAAATGAATATTATTTTAGAATTCTTTTATTTAGAAAAATGAATATTATATTTAAAATCCTTTAACTTTAGTTGATAAATACAAAAGCCCCAATTTTAAATCTTTATAAATGTAATATATTTGGTGCTGTCCATTTTGATACTCTTCTGTGTGGTTTTGTTAATCCCCAAATAGTTCAGTTGCAAACTGTCAAACTTCTTGGAATGAACTAAAGATGATAGGATAGTGAAAATTATTTTGAGTTCCTTTGATTATTCACATATAATGGATATCCATAACTGAAAACTTATTAAAACAACAACAAAAAGTTTATTAGCTTTGGTGTTCTGTAGGTATGAGTGGGTAATTGAGGTGTTATGAAGGCTCTTCATATTTCCAGCCTTCTACCATTCTGGGTATGTGGAGGAATTGTGTTCCTGGCCCACTAATGGTTGGGTGGACGAAAGCATTAAAGTTTCTTTACCTCTGGCATCGAGACCTGTACTTGAGGAGAAGGGGCACCTTGGTCATCCTGAGTCCTTGAATGTCTAAAATGAGAGAAGGCTCCTGTCTCATGCCTTTACTGACCCATGATAGTTGGGAAGCATGAGCAAGGAAGAACTTTTTTCTGTTTTGAGACCCTGGGAATTTTGGGTTTGCCTTTGTTACTATAGCCTAACCTAGCATATATAACTGATACAATGTCCAATTAGGGAGATGGGGAGTAGTTGTGCTGATTGGTGTTGCTAAAAGGTGATTAGGTGCATTGGTAACATATGTTGTAATTCAAATATAATGACATGCTGGCCATGTCAGTCAATGATACTTTGGGAGGAAGAACTCACCCGCATAGTCCATAATGTCCTCTGGGCAGCTGTGTTTGAATTTATTGCTGGCAACACTATGGAACTTGTTTTAGGTATTATTTATCAATATGTTAGTAATTTATGTCTTAGCCTAATTAAAATTAATACTAAATACTAAAATAAAATACTAAAAATACTAAAATACTACAGTAATTGTACATTTATATTACAAGAGACCATTCTTTTCGTATTTATTCAAAAAGTTGTTAGGTTTTTCGGCATTCTCAACCTTACTCAGATTGGAGAGGGTATTGTGGTAGTCTTTTGCTGAGTCATAATTATCACAGAACTAAGTAGAAAAAATTCATTTTAGCATGGTAGTTCTTACTGAAAGGTAAAACTTGTCCTGCTGTTTCCCTTCTCTCTTCCTTCCCTCCCTGTTTTTCTTCCTTTTATGTTACTTTTTTTTTCTTTGTAGATACATAGGTTTGATTTATATATGTTGATCTAGATTCCTCACTAAAATGATTTGTGCAAAATCTCTTATCAGTATATGTGTTGGTGTTTTTGGTAAAGAGATATTTCTGTGGTAGTTCATGGAGAGCTTGTAATCACTTAGTAAGCACTGCTTCATTAATCTTAACAATTTTCTTGCAAGTTTAATTATGGAGCAATAATTAACCTTCCCTTTGAGTAGGTGGGTTTTTGTCACGTTGAGAAGTATTCTTAACCTCCCATGAGAGACAGGCGGGAGGAAAAGTAGGCTGCTATGAACTATAAACAAGCCTGTGTGGGTTTCTGAGGGGGGAGTGAAGTATTCTTCCCAATGTTAGTGTACACTAGCAGGTTTTGCTCTACTGGGCTGTGCCTTCAATTATTGTTCTGGCTTTCTCATGCTCAAGAAGTTTGGATTATGGTATGCTCATTAATTATAAGAGACATACCTCAGGATTCAAAGAGGGGTACAGAACCATTAAGCAACTGAGAAATTAAAACAGAAACCAAAGCTTTTTTTCTTTTTCTTTTCAATTTTGTATTGTATTCTGAAGAAAATCCAAGGGTGGAGTGAACTGTCAATTCACTTCCCACATGTTTATATTGATATGTACCACATACACATACAAGTACTCATTTATATATGGATTTATGACATTAAATGATCACAGGTATTATATATGATTTGAAAAGATAGACATTTATCACTTTTAAGGATATATTCCGTGTTAAGCTGTGCTTATTAACTAAATATGCACTAAATATAAATCTAACTAGCTAGAGTGACTTATAAGATGATCATAGGAATGATAAAGAATAAAAATACTTTTTGTAACAGTTAAGCTTGAAGTTAATCTATTCAAAAATTCACTTGGAGTGTTTTTAATAAAAAATTCAGAGCAGTATTCTGTGGATCTTGAATATCAGAAATTGAAGTTTTCCTTAGGATTTAAGAGTAAATCATTTGCCAAGCAGATTTCTAAAAGTTATAAACAAATATTAGTTTCAAAAGTAGGGTGGCCCTGTCAGTTAAGTATCTAACTCTTCTTGATCTCTGATCTTGATCACAGGATCTTGAGTTCAAGCCTCACGTTGGGCTCCACACTGGGTGTGGAACCTACTTAATTAAAAAAAAAAAAAAAAAAAGTAAGCAATTTGCTTTTAAGTTGCTGAAAAATTCACATATATCAAGTTACAACAAATTAAGACTCTTTTAAATTCTCTTTATTCATGGATTATTTTCGTTCTTTGGCACTTAGGTACTTACTAGGTCCCACCCATCACACAGCTGTTCACACAGCTTATAAATTCAGTTTCAGATTTTAGATATTTCCTCATAAAAGGTAATTTTATAGTAGTTGAGTCAGACTTCCTGAGTTCAGATCCCATTTTCTCTGTTTTTGACTTTATGGCCCTGGGAATTATTACACTTTTGTCACCCTTGGCTTCTTTGTCTGTGAAGAGATGATTATTATAGTGAGGTAACTAAGAGATTGAATGAAATAATTAATGTAAAATACTTAGCATGATTTTTGGACTGTATAGTAGAGACTCAGTTCATGTTAACTTGCATTAATTGGATAATTCTGGAACCCTTACTGCATTAGGGTTTTTTAATACATCAAATAAAATTTTGATTCATGATAAAAAGTAATCAATTTATTTCATTGACCTCAGAAATTAAAATGCCTCTGGATCACCTAGTCTATAGAAATACACTGTATCTTTAATCCCCTTTTCCTTCTGAATGCTCATGTTTCTGAGAAAAACAGTCTGAGTTAAGCTACTGTGTCTATTCTCATTACTCCTCATTTCAAAAATGAACCACCATGTTCACAACATCATCACTTTTCCTCTTAAAATGGACAGGTCAGTGATATTTATGGATTGTTTGACAAAGGATGATTGCCCCAACTGACTTTTTCCTGAAGACCCGGATCCCCTTGAATCAACAAGTGGTGTTTATTTTTGTCCTCCTAAGCAACTTCATCTTCTGGGTATTTTCCAGAAAATTTTTATGTCCCTTTTGTCTAATCATTTCTCCATAATATTGTGGTTTAAATAAATAAGCCAATATGAATTTATTGGTTAAATCAAATTAAAGTCTATATCCTGATTTTTTTCCTAAGGATTGATATACATGTTAAAATGAAACAAACTATAATGTATGTCTTGGCCTGCAGTGAATCCCTTTTTCGTTCTGAGCAGAGTCAGATCTCCTGGAAAAATGTCTTGCTTGCTGCCTGCTTTTTAATCATTTAAGACTCGATGTAAGAAAATGTCAATAAAATATAAATCCATATTATATTTTTCAAAAGATCATAAAAATATAAATCTATATTATATTTTTCAAAAGATCATACATTTTTTACTTTCAGTTTTATAAAGGTTTATTTATTTATTTAAGGGACAGATAGAACATTTGAGTGCAGTTTGGTGGGGAGAGAGAGCCAACTCTGTGTTAAGCGTGGAGCCCATTTGGGGCTCAATCTCATGACCCTGAGATCATTACCTGAGCTGAAATCAAGAGTCAGAGATGCTTCACCACCTGAGCCACCCAGATGCCCCTTTGCTTTCAATTTTTATCAAACTTTTATTTTTGTCATCCTAAACAAGAGAATTGGCAATGTGACATTAGATTTTTAACTCTCTATAGTCCTTTGTATTTGAAGGGCACTTAGATTGGAAGACTGAATGACTGCCTTTTGGATGAAATTTGCCACTACTGTCTGAATAATGTCAGACAAGTCATGTCACCTCTGAGCTAGAGCTTCAGTTTGCTCAGATGTAAAAATAGTAATGGCTGTCTGAAACTCCTATGGTTGCATGGAGAATCAAACTGTACTATACATGTAGGCCATTTACAAAAGGGGAAGCAGCATCCAAAAATGTTCTTACTGTTGCCCACAGTAACTTGCAAATTTGATTAGTTTTATTAATTTAGTTCATTGGCATATATGCATGTGAAATAATGGTCTTGTCTTATGATGCTCAGTATCACAAATTGTTGGATGGATTGTTGGGCTTTATATTTTTAGGTAAGACTCTGATCATCTGTCCTTGGGAAAACAGTCTATTCCCTTCGTTTTTCTTGTTATTTTCTAAATCAGTAGAAGCGATAACAGTTTGAGCTTCACATTCAAACATTTCAGTTTGATTTTTCAGCTCTGCTTTCCACTAGCTTTGTGACCTTTGGCAGTTTGCTTCATGTTTGAGAATTACATTTTCTGTGTCTGTAAAAGAGACATCATCTCTATGCCATTTTTTAAAATGTAGTCTGTACAAAAAACAACATTAAGACTAACAAGGTGAATAAGGTGGAAGTGGTCAATTCTCTTAATTCGGCTTAAGTGATGGAAAACCTTAAATTTTAGGCTGCCCAAAATAAAGTATGACTTCAGTTGTATTCAGCTCTAGCTTTCCTCATCTGCAGAGGAAGATTGGAAATATGGTGAATCACTTCATTGTGAGATTATATTCTTAGGTCAATCAGAAAAAAAGAGTTTGAAAATAAACACATCTTTTCTTCCCTTTGTTTCTTTGGAAAATCAAGCGTTACCATTAGAGGAGAATGAGTACAGATAAATGCTGACCAAGAAGAAACTGGGAGAAGTTGTAATCTTACAGAACTACTTATTTTCCTCTAGGGGGCAAAGGCTACATGTAAATAAGCAAGGTTTTCTGTGTCATAGCAAGTAATGAAAACTAAGTGTATTTATCTTTAAGGAGTACAAAATAGGTAAATTTTGCATCATGTAAGTTTAAGTATTGAAACTGACTGAAATATAGAAACATGTTAATAGAGCTTCATAATTTCATGGAGTATTTTTGTATCCATTCTAAAAAGACTACAGATTGAAACCGGTCCCTTACAGGTCACAGGTGGGAATGTTTCAGAGGACAAATGTGTTGTAGCAGCTAGCCATGCAATTGTTTTAATGGGATTACTCATTGGTTTTAGTAGATAAAATGCTTGCAGATACTTTTTACTTAAAAATTCATCAACTTGTTGGTTTTGGCAAACCTAATACTTGGGGAACACTTTTTAGAAACACTCAGTTTTGTGCTTTTCATCAAGTATAGCAAACTTAATAGATGGAACTATATACAGATTTTTTAAACAAACCTTGTTTCATTTAGGTTGTATCAGCCTAAATATTTATTTCGACTTGTAGCTTTCTAAACTGGCATCAAACAACTTTGACCTCCAGTGTCATAAGCTTTTCTGTTAACTTGACATGGGTGGGGAATGGCTACTTTAGAAATCCGTTAATAGAAATTGACCACAGATAGTAGACATTGCTGTGAGCAATTGTATAAGCAAGCCCCTTAGGAAGGGAGGCTGATAAGGCCCAGTATCACACTGAAAAGGGGAGGAGCTGAATTTGATTCCTTTTCTTAATCCTTAACAATATACAGCCAATCCATAAAGATAAATACGATCTAATATTTTTCCGTAGTTCAAATGGTGCTTAACTCATGCAATACTTTGTAACTATAAGATGCCTTAAAATACTGTAAAGTTTTATCTTAAACTCTCCAAAATACATTTCCTTGTATGTATTTAGTAGTCTCCAGTGTGTTATTGCTCCTTCTGAATCTTAGTCTTTTCCAAACTGTAGCCTGTGTGTAGATCCTCACTAATAAAGATGATTTCTTCTTTTCTTTTCTTTTTTTTTTTTTAAGATTTTATTTATTTATTCATGAAAGACACAGAAAGAGAGAGAGAGAGAAGCAGAACACAGGGAGAGGGAGAAGCAGGCTCCATTCCATTCAGAAAGCCTGATGTGGGACTTGATCCCGGGTCTCCAGGACCACACCCCGGGCTGAAGCCAGCACTGAACTGCTGAGCCACCTGGGCTGCCCCAGAAGCTTTCTTCTTTAGCAAAGTCCATTATTTAAGACTTCTTCAATATGATCTCTCCCAAGGAATTTCCAAGTGATTAAAATAGCAATATTGATTTTGAACTACTCGGAGACATACACAATGCTTATAAAAAACACTTTTTACTCATAAATACACATTTTTTAAAATTTTTACATTGGCAATTAATGTAAATATTCATTTAGATAAGTGTAGCTGTTTTCTTTTTCTCCTATAAAAATAGGAATTTCTAAGGTTTCAAGAGTATAGATGGTAAAGACTTTGGTTTAATTACCTTGAACTTCACTTAGCACCACATTAACACAATGAGGTGCTTAATCTTTCCTGTAATTACCATCATAGAAGATCAAAATAAAATTAGAATTACAATGATCTTTTCTTGTTTAAGTTAATGATTTTAGGTTGGTAAGATGCCATTTACATTAGATAAAAATAGTTTAT
The DNA here is from genome assembly GCF_053574225.1 of Canis aureus. Lineage (NCBI taxonomy): Eukaryota > Metazoa > Chordata > Mammalia > Carnivora > Canidae > Canis > Canis aureus. The sequence goes on along the minus strand of NC_135617.1, from coordinate 41,236,293 downwards.
AGTTAGATTAAGCATCTCTAATACTAGAAAATACAGCACACTTATAAAAAGAAACAGAGGTGAAAAGTTCATCCTCTACTTTAGGGAATATTTTATTTAATCTTTGTCTTTAAATTATTTTTGATAAGTTCTTTTTAAATTCTCAACTTTTATTTGCTTGGGCATTGAAAATGAATACTACCCAACTGGGAAAAAGAATAAATCCTGATCTGTTCTGACTAAAATCATTCTTTGGATTTTTTTTTACTTGTGATAACACTCAAAATACTGAAAATCAAGCTGATGCCAACTTTTCTTTTTGAATGTTAGAGATTCAATGTTTTGGAAATTTAAGGGTTTCTTGAGAGGAAGTAATCAAAACAAAATTACTTTTCTTCATAAAAAGAACAGCTATACCATTTATTCTAAGAAGGGGAATTTAGAGACTTTATGTAGGTCAATGTCAGTCATAAAACAAAAAGAGGAAAAGATAACTGAAAAATAGTTATCTGAAAAGTGCACATATATTAGAAGATATAGGACTTATTTCCATTTTCTCTTCATGTATTTTATATTTTCTTGAATTTCTTTCACATTTACATGTGCTAGGAAAACATATTCTTCAATAAATAGAATTTTAGTCTGTGTTTCTCATTTTTTATACATACTACATTTTTATTACAACACAAATATATCTCATATTCTGTCACCACATAATTATTTTTATACTTTATAATTTTAAAAAGTATTGTATTTGAATTATTCCAGAATTCTTATGTCCTACTAATTTTGTAGCAGAACTTTAGGTACATGATTAAAATATTCTAGCATTTGCATAATTTAACAGATTAAGAAGAAGAATTTAGAAAAACATTCCCAGGCAATTCATTTGCCTTGAACATCTGGTTAACAGCTGTAGTAATGAAAGTTAACCCAGCAGTAACCATCTTTTACTCTGATCCCCCATGCACACACAAACACTAGGAAGGATTAACTACTATTAATTCTTGCTTTCATTTGCTATAAGGATTGGCTTAAGAAAAGAAGATTTGAGAGTCCTTAATTGTACAGTATCAACTGATATTTATATGCAAAATGTAAATAGCTGATTAAAATGAGATTTCAATGTCATTAATATAAATTGAGAAAAGAAAGCTAACTTTTGATAGTTGACACAGGTAGTTACGATAGAATTTCTTTGTAATTCACATAAACACATTTAAGGAAATAAACAGTATCATAGTAAAAGCCACTGTCATATTTAGTACAACCTTAGTGTTGAATTGATTAGTAGATAAGGACTGAGCACACACCTTTAAAGATGTTTAATGTATTTGTTAAATTACAAATTTTGTGTGTATAGTATGTAGGTATCTAAAGCATGTTTTAATACTATAAGTGTTTACTTTTTCAAATGGACCTATTTTTATGTATTCATTCTTTTCTTTTTTAGATTTTATTTATTTATTTGAAAGAGAGTGCTAGGAAGAGAGTGAAAGAGCATGAATGGGGGGAGGGGCAGAGGGAGAGGCAGAAGCAGACTTAAGGCTGAGCAGGGGCTTGGTGGGATCATGAGCTGATCTGAAGATCCCCAGGCACACTATGTATTAATTATTCTATTTCCATTTATTATGTTGATAACTTTAAAATGCTTTCAGTTAAAAATATGAAGTGAGCTTGCATGCTCAGATCCCAGTGAAAAAATTAATTTTCTAATTTAAATTAAAAAAATAAATGATTATTATACTCTTATTTGAAAACATCAGAGTTGGTGAATTATCCTTTCAAGTTCCTCAAAATCACTCAAATTGATACCCTTCCGTTTAAAATTTTACTCCTGTATAATATCTAAATCTCTAGCTGTGTGTAGAACATGGTTAATAGAGTGAAAATAATTAAAGTTAAAGTTGGAGTTTGTGTAAAATAAAGCATAATGGATTTCTTTTAAAATGTCTCATCTCTTGTCAAATTGAATTTAAATTTTAAAAATGTAAAAAAACAAAAACAAAAAATAAAGAAAATCTTCAAAAAATAAAAAATATAAAATAAAATGTCTCATCTCTAAATGCTTCGGTAGCATAGCAAGATATATTGTTTTCATAGTTACTCTTATGGCAATAGTAATTCTAGTTTTTAAACTTTTGTCAAGGAATAGGATTGAGTTTTGCCAGGTGCTGCTTCTCTTTAGCAAAAAGTTAATTTAGTTCATGCCATATAGTGGTTGTAGAGGCATATACATAATTTATATGAGATAGGTTGAATAATTGGCTGAAAGAAAATCATGATTCTTGGTGTTGTCCTTTTTCTTTGAGATCCTTTTGCAAATCATATGAAGATGAACTTTTATATAATAGTTCACAAATACATAACCACTAGAATACACATAGTGCCTCAGGGTTTTGTAGTATACTGAGTACAATTGTTTTACATACAAAAATGCTTGTTTTAGAACTTTGTTTTCCAAGAAGGGTCTCTAGGTATGCCGTGACATGAGCTAGAAATGGCAAGTCAGTTGCATATGTTATGTTCTTGACTTTGAAATTAGATTCATATAATAGAAATCAAGAATATATTTAACATATACCCAAGTGAGAAGAATATTTAAGATTTCTGCAATTATTGGAAGAAGTAAGCACTATAGGTAGTTAAAAATGAAAGGTCAATATGGTCCATGGCCATTAGGATTTAGATTGGGCTTTCAAAGTTTGGCAAGAATATAACTTAGATGAAGGAAATAGCTTTAACACATAGGAAATGGTTACGGACTATTCTTGAAAGATGTATAGGTTAATTATAAGAGGTATGGGTGCACTCAGACTTAGGTACAGATCAGAGGTTTCTTTATTTAGGCTAGATATCTTGGATTTTGATCTGAGTACAATGGGGAAGCTTTAGAAGGAATTTGATGATGGTGTGGTAGGAGGCAGGCAAGAAGTTGTTAGGAAGAAGGTAGAGGTTAAATGAAGTGTAAGCTAATGGAATTAGAGTATCTGGGAAAGGATCTAGGGTACCAGACATCTCGAAGGGACTGGTGATGGCACTTACGCAGTAATCCAAAGATAATATGACTAAAATAGTAGTAATTGGAAAACAATAATGAAAAGGATTTTGATCACTTTGAGATATTTAAAATGTCATGAGGTGATACATTTTTAAATGAAGCACCAGAAGGGAAAAAGAAAAGACATGAATTAGGATGATTGTGGTTTTGGCCCAAGATCGGAATTTGCAAAGAGGAGCTGGTTTAAATTGAATACAGTATGATTCAGAAATGATGAGTCTGAGGTTTTGGCAGATAATTAAATTGGCAATGTCCTGTGAAAAAGCAAATAGACTTCCATATTATAGTTTTGTCGCTTAATGGCTATGGGACTTGCCACATAAACAATTAAGTGTATGGAGTTTAGTATAGTCCTTTTCATGTAATGCATGTTTAATAATTTTGGAGAAAAATAGTAAATAATTGTAGAAAGTAGCCAAAGTTAATTTTCAGGGGAATAATTTGTTTCATATGATCAAAAATGATAATTACCTGAGAGAGAGAGAGAATTGAGGTCTACAGGATATGGCAAGATCATTGGGAGCCCTCAAGAGTATTCAGTTGATAAGAGGTAAAAATGGGATCTTGAGGTTTTAGAATTTTTGGTGAGGACTTTAAAGCTGTCATCATAGGACATAAATTTTAGAAGTTGTATGTTTTCCAAAAGCATTATAAAATCTAATATTGGGAGTCAAAATAGTGCTATGTAGGCAAAAAAGAAAGCCAAGAAGAGTCAAAATATGAAGCTGTTATATATTATATCATATATGTGTTACATGTAATGTTAGAATATAAAATCTACTTGTTATAGAAAATTTTTACCACAATGTATAATTTATAAGAATACTGTTTTACTCCTGTTAAAAATCTATTATCTATGAGGCAACTGAGTGGCTCAGTTGGTTGAGTGTCGGACTCTTGGTTTGGCTTAGGTCATGATCTCAGGCTGGTGGGATTGAGCCCTACTCAGCAAGGAGTCTGCTTGAGATTCTCCCTCTACATCTCCCTGGGCCACTCTCTCTTTCTCTCTCTCTGTAAAATAAATAAATAGTTTTTTTAAAAATCTAGTATATATATATACATTAATGTATCACAAGGTAATCATGAAAATAGTGCTTGTTGTCTTTATTAACTCAGTTCCACAAATTAGCAATAAGATCCCTATCCTAGACCTATTCACTTATAGGAGAAAATGAAAAGAGAAAAAAAAAATTAACACTTGACACTTTAAGAATTAATATTATTTATATTATGAAATAAAGTTGCATTTCTTTTCAGATATGGTATAATCTTGTCAGAGAGATGATATTCAATGTATCTAGTTCATCAATTTTTAGCAAGTTACACAAAATAAAAACTAAAATAGATAAGAAAAAAATTTAAACAACTTATATTTTCTTTTAACTTATATCTGTTATTCTAATTCATTTTTCTAAAGTTTCATAAGTAAGAAGACCATTTAGAGTTTAAAGATAATTTTGATGGCTTTTTGTAAATAGCTTATAGTTTATGAATATCTACATAGAACTGTAACTATCATGTCCCCATCAGCTCTATTTTGAAAAGATGTTGGAAGTAGTGCTTGATTTTGGAATCAAAATTTTTTCTTCTAAGAATTTTAAAATGTATGCTTTACCAAAAATTTACATAATGAGTTTTGTAGAAACACAAATCACACTTTAGTATTTGAAGAAAAAAAAAACTTTATATTGATGAATCATTTTAGCAGTTTTTCAACTTGAGATTGATAGGATTAAATTATCATCCAAGACCATGCAACCATTTTTCTGCCTTTTAAATTGGCTGTGTTTGCAGAGATTTGCCATTAATATCCATATATGTTCTGCCCATAGAAGGAAGTGCATTGTAGGAATTCAAGGTTATGAAAGAAACATTTTGCCTTTAAATAAGATAGAATTCAGAATTGCTTGCTTGAAATTTTTGCTTTCATTTTCTGGAAGTCATTAATGGCTTTGAATAGCAATAATTTTAAAATAGAAATTCTGCAGCTATCAATGAGCAAATTGCCTTGATTTCAACATGAATTAAATATGAAGAGCTGAACAGGGTATCTGGCCTGCCACCATTTCTTCTTCATCTAGAAACTTCATTATTATATATGTAAAAGCCAAAGATGATTCAAATATTTTAGTATATTACAGATATGATCTTTAGAGTTAACATTATCTATAAATTACAAGTAGCCTAACTAAAACATCTGCAGTGTGGCAGTTTCTGTGCAATTTAATTTTCACTAAAAGCATGAGAGTCAGTAGGAAAATCACCCAGTCAGCAGAATGAACATAGAAATACTATTCATGGGATAAAAGGGTTATTTTAAAATGGAGCAAAATATACTGAATGATATTTGTCCTTTTGTTAATCATCATTTGTCCTAATTTATTTTATTTCCCCTGTGCTCTACATTTGTAAAATAGAATAGATAATCACAGTTTTAAATATCTTATGATATTGTTACTACATAAAGCTGATGGGCCATCATTCTTAAAATCTGCGTCTTTTGAGCAATGTGAAAATCTTTGAGGTATGTTTGATATTTAGGAAATATCTTCTCCCATTGTCCTTATGCTGTTCTGGCCCAAATGAGGAAGCTGAGAGCAAGAATTTCTGTGAATTGTCAAGGACTTCGAGTAGCAGAATGGTGGTGATCTTCCCAGAGGCAGTCTACCTCCAGAACACATTGCCCTTCACTATTGCATTTGTCTGCCTCTACATATTTGTTAAAAAATTACATAGGAAGACGGCATGTGAGGAAGTATTTTAGGGGTGGAGAGAGTGTCGTTGCTAATGAATAAGTTGGAGCAGCTTCCATCAGAATTTATAGTTTTCCACACATACTTACTATATATATTTTTTTAAATTCCTTTCTGGTGGTTGCCTGAGGTCATGTCTCTTAGTTTTTGGTGTTTGCATGCCTAGTGTGCAGATCACATTGGATCCCTTAAGTCAAGGGATTGCTTCCCCTTTCACATTTACCAGGTAGGTATCACCTCTGCCCTCTCGACTGGCCAGGATACTTTAGGGAACTCTCTATCTTGTGTGTGAGGTGAGTATGAAGTACCCCCTCTGTACTAACACTTTTTCATTCCATGATGTTTATAAGTTCTCTATAGTTGGTGTTTAGAGGCTTATGGTGAAAATGTAGAGTATTTCCCTTTATGTGTGTTTTATTGTGCCCGTTGGGTTTCAGAGATTAAGAAGAGTTAAGAAAAATGGTTATCCTCTGTAGTCTTTAACTGTAGGCCAAAATATTTTTCTCAAAAGCATTTTATCTAGATTAATATTATAAGATCTTAGTATGACTTGTATATTTCTGAGGATAAAAACAAAAAAGTATCTGCTACACAGAATTGTGTTGAAGTTTAATGAAGCAGACAGACATGTATGTGCAAAGTGTTTAACCAAGTACCACATATCATCATAATTACCTGATAATGTTTAGCAGTCATGTATATCATCATCACATAGTTCGGGGTTTTGATGAGGGGGAGCTGATAGTAGAAATCTATTTTTTGTTTGAGTTTCAACTTAAATTTTGAATGATTTCAAATTAAGAACTCAATAAATACTTTGTTCTGAATGTAATACTTGGTGAAATAATTTCAGCAATTTAATCTTTAAAGTGGAATTTACTATCAGTATATTCATGTAGTAAACTTTGACATTATTATAAGCTGTAGGCATATGGATATAAATTTATATCACAGAAGTATCAATATGCTACTGTCTAATTTCTGTATTTTCAAATATAGCAATGCAACAAGATCTCTTAAAAGTTTATCTAACACAGGGGCACCTAGTCAGTGGTTGAGCATCTGCCTTTGGTTCAGGTCATGATCCCAGGGTCCTGAGATCAAGTCCTGCATCAGGCTCCCTGCGGGGAGCTTGCCTCTCCCTCTGCCTATGTCTCTGCATCTCTCCCTGGGTCATGAATAAATAAATAAATAAATAATGAGTAAATAAAAGTTTACATCAACTGAAGTAACACCAACTGATAACGCCAACTATGATAAATAGACATGTTCTTAGGTTTAATGTAGTGTCATTTGATTATTGATGGATGTATCCCAGACTAGCTGTAATATACTCATAGGTCTTTATGACCTTAGACACTTTCTGTGAGTCTCATGTTCTGCGTTAAAATCTTTTACAGGTGAGTTTTAAAACCATCAATGAGCAGACCTGAATCTGCCTGGAGAAGTGTTATGATGTATCAGTGTAGTGTTTAAAGCATTTCTTAATTGAAATGTTTTCAGTCAGGGCAAGGGACCAGCTCTCATCAGACTCTGCCCCTTAGTATGAGTTTATGCATAGCAACTTCATATATTTATGTGAAGTGTGTGAGTGCTAAAGGAATTTGGAGTTTTTACTCTTAGACATATATCTTCAATCTCTTCCAGCTTTAAGTTTCTGTATATCCATGAGATTGTTCCTCCGTAGTAGAGTTGAAGAACCACCTGCCCCACCATTATACTCTTTCATGGAACCTGTAACTGTCATATTTGTTTGGGGGTGAATGGTTTTTTCTATTTTGATACAAGTCTCAGAGGATAATGTATTATACTTTTTTAAAATGCTTGATATTTTGCAGTCTGTAAAGATATTTCAAGAAAAAAATAATGTATATTATTAATGCACTATTAAGAAAGTGGCAAATGTCAATTTTATCTTATATTTTCAATGTTATCATTTGCTAATTTCATTCTACTGTGTAGCATAAGCTCCTTTCATTTTCTCTTAGAATAATTTTGAACACTTGTGAATGTCAAAACTCTAAGTATTTTGAACTTCATAAGCATAATTGGATGATTAACCCCCCCCAAAAAATAATGCTGAATAAAAAATCTTGGCACAAAAGTTATGGTATTTGGGTAATCCAATGATCAGGATAATTAGGTAATTTGAAGGGAAGTGGCCTATACTTTTCAAAAAAAATATATTAGGTCCAAATTAATATTATTACTTTTACTATTTTATAAATATAAAGTTGACCAGCTACTATCAGTAGGTCTGTTTGGAACCGATTAGAGTTGTGGTTCATAACCAATGACAGGCTTTTGTACATAAATCATCCTTTGTTTTGTTTTGTTATGTTTTTTTAATTAGGGAGAAAAAGTAATACAACTGATATATGAAGACTAAACTTGATCTCATTAGCTAGGATCATTTTATAGTCTTAGAATGACTAAGAATATACTTATTACTTGAAAGGGGGGGCTTTGATAAGGTTTAACTTGATCATCTGCTCATAGTACAATAATACTAAAAATTACTAAATTACTAAAATACTAAAAATTTACTATTGCAAATTTAAAGATTTTATTTATTTATTTGAAAGAGAGCAAAAGAGCGTGACCGGGGGAGAAGCAGATTACCTGCTGAGCAGTGAGCCTTATGCGGGGCTCCATGCGGGGCTCCATCTCAGGACCCTGGGATCTTGACCTGAGCCAAAGGCAGACACTTAACCAACTGAGCTACCCAGGCGCCCCTATTACAAATGAAAGTAAAGCACATCAAACTAGTAAGCACTAGCTAGTAAGCACATCAAACTACTTGATGATTTCTGTGTCTACTAAAACAGGATTTGCATGTGAAAATACGAATTCATAGATCATTCTGTGCTTAGAGCCAGCAGTTCTGTGTCCTCTGTTTAAACCAAGGCAATAGGGGCACCAGGGTGGCTCAATGGTTGAGCATCTGCCTTTGGCTCAGGGCATGATCCCAGGGTCCTGGGATCCAGTCCCACATCAGGCTCCCCGCAGGGAACCTGCTTCTCCCTCCACCCTCTTCCTCTCTCTGTCTCTCATGAATAAATAAATAAAAAGTCAAAAATAAAAAATATAAACTAAGGCAATAGACTCAAAAATAAACTTTAGGAAACCTATCAATATGAATTTAGATTGTAGAACTTTAGAGAGTCAGCCAAACAATTCTTAGAATTAATATGTATTCCAGATATATATTTAAATCAATATGATAAAAATTCTTTTCACAATGGAATAGCAAAATTTTATAACTGTAGCTACAGACAACCTTAATAAAAGTGTATTAGCAATAATTGAAAAAAGGTACAACACTTTGGTAAAGAATGCAATTTTTTTAAGAATGCATTTTTTAATGGAGAAATATGGTATTTTTTGAGAGGATATGTCTAATAATTATAAAAATGTTAATTTTTTCAAAGTCAGTATTTCAGTGGATTTTTTTTTTTTTTTTTTGCGAGGAAAGGGGCAAGAGAAAGAGAAAGAAGTGGGGAAGGGCAGAGAGAGAGAGAGAATCTTAAGCATGCTCCACGCCCAACAGTGAGCCCAATAAGGGGCTTGATCCTACAATCTTGAGATCATGACCTGAGCTGAAATCAACAGTTGGATACTTAGTAGACTGAGCCTTCCAGGCACCCAATCATTTCAGTGGATTATCTAAATAGAAAGTCTTGAAAATTTAATTCTAGTAATTTTTTTTCAGTAAGAGCTTTGAAGAGAACTCAATTATTAAGTGATTATAAAGCTATAAGTAAAAAGTATCATTATTTATCCAAGAAAATGACACGACAGGGAAATTTAATATAAAGCCCAGTATAAATTAGAACTTAATATTTGATAAGTATCACAAACAAATACAGTTGAAATTAACTATTCAACACATAAAATTAGAGGGCCATTTGGAAAACTTAACCCAAGTTTAAATTCTCCTCCCAAATCTTATGCTGAAAGGAAAAAAAAGTCTGGATGGGTAAAATGGATCATTGTGTTAAATGTGAATGTGTAATTATAAAATTTGGAAGAAAATATTGACATTTAAATAATTTCAGGATTTTAACCTTAAGGAAAAAAATAGATGAAATACAAAATAAATTCTTGATAAAATTAACTACCAAAAATGCAAAAAAGAAAAAACAATACATATTAGAAAATGTTATAAACAAACCTTAAAAGCCAAATTTCCAAGTGGAAAAAATATTTACAAAACAATTTCCAATAATAGATTGATATCATGGGTGCCTTTTGTTAGACTACTGTTGGTAAAAAAAAAAAAAAAAAAGAAAAGAAAAAAAAACATAAAAATATATAGTAATTCTGCATCCTAAGAATACAACTGAATGTTCAGAGAAATCTTTATGTGCTCTTCTTTCATAATTTTTACATCTGTCAGTATTTGGGAAAAATCCATGTGCCTGATAATAAGTAAATGATTAATTAATTAATGATATGTTTTTTATGAAATAATATGAATATTGAAATTCATAGTTTTGAATATTTGGTAACATAGAAAAAGACCATGATATAATGTTAAGTGAAAAAAAAGAAAAATTGTGAATGTATAAGCCAAAGTTTTGTTTTAATTTTAATTTTTTAAGAGGTTTTATTTATTTATTTTTTTTTTAGAGAAAGTGAACAGAAGTGGAGGGAGTGGCAGGCAGAAGGAGAGAGAGAAGGAGGCTCCCTGCTCAACAGGGAGAGCTCGATCCCAGGACTCTGGGATCATGACTTGAGCAGAAGGCAGACGCTTAACCAACTGAGCCACCTAGGTGCCCCCAAAGTTTGGCTTTAAATTATGTATTTGTCTGTAGACTATGTGGAAATGCACCTAAATGTCAACAGCCTTACCTCTTGTAGGACTATGGATTGATTTCATTTGCTTCCCAATGTTGATTTCTAATATTTTTTACAGTGAGTGTAAAGAACATATAGGAAAGTACTATATAATCATATTATGACTTTCCAATCTCAGAAGATATTATATTTATTGCTGTAATACATTATAATAAATATTGCAATAAGTCAAAGTTCAGTTACGAATCACAGAAATCACTGTAGCTATTTAAGCACAAAAGGCTTGTTAGGAGTACATGTTCATACAGTTGAAGGACACTGCAGCACAGCAGCCCATGTTGATCCTCTCCTTTGATACCCTGTTGGGGCTCAAGTCTCTAAGGTGGCTTTACTCACAACAGCTGGACATGATGGCTTTCCTCCATGTGTCCTCGATCTCTGGTAGGTTAGATTGGGTTTTTTTCACAGCATGGTTGTCTCAGAGTTCCAAAAAAGCAAGAGCAAAAACTGCAAGTCTTCTTCATGCCTAGAATTCTAAGCTGTGTTGTTATTTCTACCACATTTTATTTGTCAAAATAAATAACAAGGCTAGCTCAGATTCAAGAGGTGGGGAAACAGACACTTGATGGGGAGAGCTGCAAAATATTGTTGCCATGTTTTCAGTCAACTGTACTGTGTCTGAAAAACACAGTACAGTTGCTTTGGCTAATGGGAATTGAAAAATGCTTGCAATTAGAACTTGCCTCCTGGAAACTGAGAGACCACAGGAGAGATGACCCAGCAATTTTAGGTATCCCAGTTGTACCCAGTCATCCTCACCAACCCAGCCATGGCCCCACATATGTCATCACCTAGTCTGAGGCTAAGATCAGGAGAACCACCCAAACAATCCACATAATCAAGAGATTATAAATGTTTATGGTTTTAAGTTACTAAATACTATGTAATATAAACAAACTGATGATTCCTTTTGCTACACAATTCAGAGAACAGGAAATTACCAGGTCAATATTGGCTTGAAACTGTTCTGCTGTTGCTAAAGGCAAAAACTGAAGCCCTATCTTTCGACGACCATTTTTTAAAAAGATTTTATTTACTTGAGAGAGAGAGAGAGAGAGCACAAGCAGGGGGAGGGGAAGAGGGATAGGGATAAGCAGACACCCCACTGAGCATGAAGCCAGACATTGGGCTCCATCCTAGGACCTGGAAATCAGGACCTGAGCTGAAGTTAGGTGCTTAATGGACTGAGCCACCCAGGTACCCTTGACAACCATCATTAATAAACCAATGCCCTCATAGACAAGATGCTTTAATGGGCATCCTTATGGCAGATATCATCTCTCTACCAAATCTTATAAGACCGTGTCTAATAAGCTGAAACAAAGTTACATCAAGAACCCTACTTATAAGGGATGCCTGGTTGGCTGAGCAGTTGAGTGCCTGCCTTCAGCCCAGGGCCTAATCCTGGAGTTCCGGGATTGAGTCCCACATTGGGCTCCCTGTATTGAGCCTGTTTCTCCCTCTGCCTGTGTCTCTGCCTCTCTTTCTGTGTCTCTCATGAATAAATAAATAAAATCTTTAATAAAAAAAAACCTACTTATAAGAAAGTCTGATAAATGTTGATTTTAGTAATCCAAAATCATTAGTACAGGAACTTATATTAGGAAGGTGCATATTGTGATTTATAAGAAATATATTTTTGGTCTTCTACACTGTCTTTTGTTATGTAGTCCTTAGGTAACATAAGGATGGAGGCTGCCTGCCAGGTGAACTGGTGATGTGATTAGAAGGTTGGAACTTTAAGTAACCGTGCACTCTCCTTTCCAACCTCAGGGGAGGAGAGATTTGTTCTATCCTGCCTGTATAATGAAGCCTTCCTAAAAGTCCAAAAGGAAGAGTTCAGAGAGCTTCCAAGTTGGTGAACATGTAGAGGTGCTGGTAGATTGGAGTGCCTAAAAGGGATCTAGAAACCCTCTTCCCCATACCTTGCCCTATGTGTTTCTTCAATCTCGCTGTTCCTGAGTTATATCCTTTCATAATAAACCAGTAATCTAGGGACGCCTGGGTGGCTCAGTGGTTGAACGCCTGCTGCCTTCAGCTCAGGGAGTGATCCTGGAGTCCCAGGATCCAGTCCCACCTCAGGCTCCCCACAGGGAACCTGCTTCTCCCTCTGCCTCTGTCTCTGCCTCTCTTTGTATGTCTCATGAATGAATAAATAGAATCTTTAAAAAAACTCAGAAACCTAGTAAGTGAAATGCTTCTGAGTTCTGTGAGCCACTCTAGCAAATTATCAAACCTGAGGAGGGGGTCTTGGGAACCTCTCATTTATAGCCAGTTTGTTAGAAGTACAGGTAACAACCTGGGCTTGTGATTGGCATCTCACATTTGTGTATCAGGGGCAATCTTGTGAGGCAGAACCTTTAACTTACGGGATCTGTTGCTGTCTCTGGGTAAATAGTGTCAGAATTGAGTCAAATTGTAGGACACCTAGCTGCTGTCCAGAGAATTGCTTGTTGGTGTGGGGAAACAGTGTCCCCCACTCCACCCTCACCACAGTTTTCTTAAATTTGAAACCGTAAGAAAGGCTCATTTTTACTCAGTCTTTATTCCCACCATCTGCCTAGGTGACTATTACTAGACTCCTTTATATATCTCAGGGTGCACATGTAAGCTCTTTCTTCTATTAGGATTTCTAGTTTCCCTTCTCCCTATGCTTAAAGTATAATTAATATATACTCATCCTTCAGTTCCCGGCCTAAATATCACTTTCCGAGGGAGGCTTTCCTTTACATCCTGAACTTTGGCAGGGTCCCTTGTTACAGTTTGCATGATAATCCCTTATGCTCTGGTGGGAAAAAAGGGCAGGTCCATTAATTTTAGACAAGAAGTATGTACCAAAGGGGCTAGCACTGAGAAAGTATTTAATAAAATTGAGCTGAATGAATGGATGAGGCCTGTTTGTATTCTGAGGAGCTGCAATTTTCCTACCTGCCTTTGTTGGTGAAGGACTCAGCTGTCTGGTACACAAGAACATGGGGTTTCTGAGTTGAGTTTGCCGTGAAATGGGGTTACTGCTTGTGCATTAGGGACTGTGATAATTAATAGTATGAGTCAACTTGGCTAGGCAGTGGTCCCCAGTTTTTGGTCAAACATCTGTCTCTGTGTTGCTAGAAAGGTGTTTTTTAGATGTGATTAATATTTAAATCACAAATTACTCTCCATAATGTGGCTGTCCCTGCTCCAAGCAGTTAGGGCAGAAGATTGAGGTCTCTGAGGAAGAAGGAATTCTGCCTCCAGATCATCCTCAGAATGGAGATGCAACATCACCTCTTCGTGGTGCTCCAGCTGCAGGCATGCCCTGCAGATTTCACACCTGCCAACTCCACAATCCTGTTAACTAATTCCTTAAACAGAATCTCTTAATCTCTTTTCCTCTCCTTCCGCACACACATGCACATCTTACTGTTCTGTTTCTCTGGAGAACCCCAACTAATACAGAAAGAGCAAATGGAGGGAAGCAAGGGAACTTTTGCTTGGGTTTCTACTTCCTATTAGCTATTTTAATTCCCATAGAAACCCTGGGAAGTGAGTTTAATTATTATTGCTATTTAGCAGAAGAAAAACTCGGTCCCATAGAAGGGAAGATATGCAGTAGTATGCAGCATAGAGACATCCTGAGAACCCAGCTGTATCAGTCTTCAGACACTGTATTCTCAGATTCTCTTGCTGCCTGCTCTCCCTGGGAGGAATTGACTGTGGGCCCTTGATTAGCCAGAGAGGGCAGTTGTCCTAAGACATAAGAGAGGCTCTGGGAATAGAAGAGGGCAAAGGATAAACTCTTAAATGTTATTGGGAACCTAACATGATTGTCGCTTGGGTTTTACTAGCAGTCTTTTTTTCTGTTACTCCCCTGGGTTTCAGAGATGACAAAACAATTTCCTTGATTAAAAAAAAAAAAAAAGGGTAGTATTTTTCTAGACTTTTTTTTAACCCATCGGTGAATTGGGAAAGGTTTTCTCTTTCTTCTTTCTTTCTTTCTTTCTCTTTCTTTCTTTCTTTCTTTCTTTCTTTCTTTCTTTCTTTCTTTCTTCTTTCTTTCTTTCTTTCTTTCTTCTTTCTTTCTTTCTTTCTTTTCTTTCTTTCTTTCTTTCTTTCTTTCTTTCTTTCTTTCTTTCTTTCTTTCTTTCTTTCTTTCTTTCTTTCTTTCTTTTCTTTCTCTTTTTTTTTCCCCTTGCTTTCAAATGTATTGTCTCATTCCCCCAAGGCAGGTCCCACACTGATATTTCATGTAGGCTGGCCTACAACAAATCTTTACACTCCAAACTGAGGGTGTTTAGGAATTTTCTACTTCCTGTTCTACTCTGCCATTAGTAGTAACAACTGCTTGAAGGGTTGCCAAAGCCATAGTAGCCTTGGGGAAGGAAATGTAAAATAACTGGACTCTTTATACTCTAAAATAAGGGACAAAGTTCAAAGCCAAAGTTATTTCTGAATATCTCCATTATCTTGAAGTTTCCTGGAAAGCATCTTACATCTATTTTTAGGACCATTCAAAAATCATGACTGCAAGATACTGCACTAGAGGCCGAATCTCTTAGGATGTCTGGGGAGTTGACATCATATATATATATATATATATATATATGAAGGGTTTTCTGATATTCATGTGCTTTCTTTCATTTTTGTGTGTGATTCTGTCAAATACTTTAGATGGAAATATGCACCAGGTGCAGTGTAATGTGATTATAAAAGCAAATAACTCTAGAAGATGTGAGACATAAAAGATTTGGTAGAAAGGACTGCATTTTTTTCCTCCTGAAATAGCTATAAACAAAAACAAGTAGCTATAAATTTAAAACCACCATTATACTAGATATGTACAAATCGATACTTGGTGTCACAAAAGGAATTCAAGTAAAAATCTTATTTTTGTGTTTTTGAAAAGTTTACCATCTATTAGGGATGAAAAAGCAAATACAAAGGACTAGCATTTAAATGCATCTTGAAAAAAAAAATAAATGCATCTTGAGAGAGCCATGATCATGATGCAGCTCTTGGTTTATCATACAAGGGGATAAATGACTTCACGTTTAGGTGATGTGTGAGCTAGAGCTTGACCAGTTAATCAAAAAAGGCAACATTAAAAGCCAAGTGTCTTTAGTTTCTAAAAACATGTTCTTCCAAAACCCTTTTGATCGAGCAGAGGAACATGCTCAAGGTTCATAGGATTAGGTTTTGTCTAGGACAGATAATATGGATCAAGAGTAAGAGATAAATTCAGTTTGAAGTTGAGGTTTAGGACTCTATCAGAGGATGTTCTCATTCTGGTTAATTTTGCAAATACTGAGATTTAATATATATCAGTCCTAACTTTAATGTTGTTTAGTTGTGAGTATTTGATATTGTCAGGTCAAACTTATGAACCCATGGTTAGAAGATACTAGGGTAGCTAGGAAAAAGATAATGCCCATCCTCCTTAGTCTGACACACTGACAGTCCCTCTTCCAAGCTAATATCTTAAAGCTAGTAGTCTCTTCAAAAGAGAAAATAATGGATGTAAATAATTGATTGATTATTGCTATAAAAATTTTTTCGAAGGATTTTATTTATTTATTCATGAGAAACACACAGACAGAGGCAGAGACATAGGCAGAGGGAGAAGCAGGTTTCCTGCAAGGGGCCCGATGCAGGACTTGATCTCACAACCCTAGGATCACAACCTGAGCCAAAGGCAGACACTCAACCACTGAGCCACCCAGGTGCCTCTATTGCTATGGAATTTGAGTTTAGGCTTAAGACCAGTAACCAAAATAAAATATAATAAAGGAAACAGGTCCACAAAAGATTTAAGACAAGAGATATAAAAGATCAAAAGTAAAGAGAAAAAGAAAAATGACAATTGGGATTAGAATCCAAGATACTGTATTTAAGGGTGCCTGGATGGTTCAGGCAGTAGAGCATGCTGATCTCGTTCAGGGTTGTGAGGTTAAGCCCGGCGTTGGGCTGAGAGCTTACTTTAAAAAAAAATATAGTAGAGCTAAGAAATAAAGTTGAAAATAAAAATAAAAATAAAAATCAAAGTGAATTTAGAGGCTAAAACATGCATTTAAGGTAGAGAGTGGAAAACAACTCACAGAAAAAGCTGAAAACCTAGTGGAAGTGAGATTAGGATTAGGAACAGAAAGGAACCACAGGAGAAAAGGGATGGAGACAAAAGATTTGCAGATACCGAAACTGTGGGTTTTCCTCTGCCCCTCTGTCACCTCTTCTGCAGGTGCACCCAGAGACCATCCTTGTGGAAGAGCCCTTGATGACCTAGCCCCTTACCCTGAATCCATTTCTTCCTAAAGGAGGAGCTTTAGGCAAGGCTTTAGTCACTTTGTAATTTGGAAAATTTTCTAGTGACCCAAACCCAGAAAAAGAAGCAATTGAAGAACCTGTTGTTTTTTAAAAGTCAGTGCTGCTCTGGGATGATTTTCTTCTTTTCTAATTAGATTCATCCTGTCTTAAAAATTTTATAGAAATATGAAAAGGTCCGTTCTCTTTGCCAGTTCACCTTTTTGTTTTCCACTGACCAAAACATGTTTATTTCCTTTCTCCCACTTTAGCATTTGTATAAAAATACTTTGTACATATTTATTCAAAATGTTTTGACCTAAAGAGTACCCCTCCTTTAAAATTATTTTCCAATATTTTGTTGTTTGTTCCCTCAATGAAACTGTACCATTTTTATGGACGGTGTTATCTTTCTATAATGCTAATGCTGTAATGAAAGTGTAATAAAACTAACTCATAGCCAAAGAACTGCTATTTAAGCACCTACCTATGTTGTGAATTTCTTTCAGGTACATTATTATTCACTTTTTTGTTTGTTTGCTTTCTATTTCTATGGTCTTTCATTCCTAGCTTGACTGTGAAATCCCCCAGGACAGGGATAGTATCTTACTACTTTTATGTCTTCCATAGCTCTTGGTATAGTGCTGAGTACAATGTGCTTTTTTATGTATGTATATTGAATTAATGGCATTGTGCTTATGAACATATAACTTCAGACATGTGACAGCTCTAAGTTATTAAGAATTCTGGGTTTAGTAAACCTGCACATAAATGGAAATAGCTTCCTCAAAAGGACAAGTTTTCTCTAAATTCTGATGATTTCTAATTCAATTTGAAAAAGTGATGCAGTTACTTGGGAGCCAACCATTTCAGGATATTGTTTATTCTGATTACATTTTTCTGTTTGATTCTAGAAATCTTAAATGAATCCTATTTAGTATGCTTTTCTTTTTTTGGCAAAGAGTACACAGAGTAAGTACTCCATACATTAAATTTTGGCAAGAATGCTTACTTTATGTTGGCAAGGCTCTGTTGTTTCTTTTATTTAGATATTTGTATTTCTTAAAAGCCTCACAACAAACCAAAACAGTGTGTGTATTTTGTGAAACTGAAAGTTTATTTTTATGCTGTATATAGATTTCTTAAATAATAAAAGATATGCTGTCTTCAGTACATTTTTTCTGGCTTTGGTTCAGTACGAATCTTTGATAACTTAGTTTTCTTAAGAATTATTTTTTAAGTTATTTTCTTCTTGTCTACAGGTTTAGCTGAGAATTTCTTTCATGAGACATCACTACTCTTTACCCTTTATGTCTTTTTCCTCACCTGAATGTTTCAAGGGAACATTTAGAATTTATTAGTATAAATGGGCTACATAAAAAGAAGCATCCAAAGTTTTTTTTTTCCTTATACACTTAAATAAAAATTAAAAGAAAATGTGATGGCATCAGGTATAGTACTGGAAAAAATAATATTGATAATCTATCCATCATTAATAAAACAATAATAGAAAAAGGCATCTTGTCTCCTTACGTTGTGCTGAATCAAAAGGAGGGCCAAAGTATCCTTGCTTCTGAATGATTTTTGCTTTTTGTTTTCTTCACCAATTTAAAATACCCTCAGTTATTTTCATATAGGTAGAATCTTTAGCACACAGGGCAGGGCTGTGTCCACAGTATATTTTGTTTGCCTCCCAGTGTCTCAAAATTAAGTTAATTTCACATATAGCTCTGAGTTGTTAAGTTTTCTGGAAAAAAAAAAATCGAAAGATTCAGAAACACTAGACCAACATTCCCACAAGGCTTTGCCTAGAGCCTGGAGAATGTGCTCCCTTTAGAGGGGCCATCCTCTCCCCCACTGCATAACAAGCCCACCACTCTCAGTAAATAGAACCCTAGGTGTGGCTACTCGGTGTCCCCTATGATCCCTGCTATAGAACATGTAAAAGTTAGTATGTAGAATAAAAAACTGTGGTTTAAATAAAGAAAGGTTGAATTCATTTGGAGTGTGGGCGTGCTCAGAGGAAGGTCAAGTGGAGTAAAAGAAAGGAGATTGGGGTATAAGTCCAGTGTTGGACCATTATTTTCAGGATTCCAGCCTGTTGCGATCTAACAAGTTTTGACTCTATCCTTTTTATGAATTTCTAATTTCATTAATTTTATGATTTTTAATATGCAAGGTTGTTAGTATTACAAGAATTTTAAAACTCCATTAATTCCAGGATTCAGTTAAAGTCTACAATTGGCAAATTAAAATAATAATGCTAGCAATTCTAATAACAAAATCAGGGGAACATTATAATAATCAAAATTTCAAAAGGGTATTATTCCAAGTTGTCCAGCGACTTACCCAGCAGGTGTTTTGGTGTTAGGCACACAAATGCAAGTAATAGCTTTTCCTATCTCCATTTCTTTTAAATTTAAATCCCAGGTTAATTCATTTCTTAGAGTTTTACGTTTTCCATGAACCTTCTTTAAATATTTATCCTAGGATTCTCTAACTTTCAAATCGTATAGGAGACACTTGTATAAAATCAAATATTTGTTAGATTACTATGAAAATATTCAAGTCTAGACAAAGAAATCCCTGAGATTGATCAGAGAATAGTTTGAGTAACATTTGTGGTGAAACAACTCCAAAGTTTTAGTGGCTGAACATACAGAATTCTATTTTTTGCTCATGTAACAGTTCAGTGAAGGGGTTCCTGGTTTGTGGGTGTCCTTCTTTCAGGAGGTGATACTAGGATTCAGATTCCCTCCTTTAAGGCCCTGCATCCCTTTGGAATATGGTGCCTTTTGCATCCAACCAGAGAAAGGGGAAAGCTTGCAGAGCAATCACACCTGCTTTGTATGGACTAGAATTGCCACTTCTGCTCTCATACTTATTGGCAAAAGTTAGTCAGTGCTATCTTCCAGTGCTAATGAATCCTTCCATTTGAGACCTAAGTCTGTACTGATCACATTGGCTCTGATAAGCAAGAAGTCAACATTATTTTCAATAGGGAAACTAGTAAAAACAACTTGAGAAATACATTCGAAAGAAAAGTATCATCAAAACACTTAAATACTATGACAAATAATGAAAAATATTCTTGATAGGTATATTGTCAGTTCAGTATAGGAGGAGGAAAACAGAATGCAACAAAAAGAAAAATCTGAGATGCCTCGGTGGCTCAGTGGTTGAGCATCTGCCTTCAGCTCAGGGCATGATCCCATGGTCCTGGGATCGAATTCAGCATCAGGCTCCCCACAGGGAACCTGCTTCTCCCTCTGCCTATGTCTCTGCCTCTCTCTCTGTGTCTCTCATGAATAAATAAATAAAATATTTAAAAAGAAGAAAAAAGAAAAATCCTTTCATGTACCTAGTAGCATTGGTATGTTTTCTTTGTATAAACCTCTATTCGGGTTCTTAGCCCATTTTTTAATTTAGTTATTGATTGATTGACTGATGTTGAGTTATTTGAGTTCCTTATGTATTTTGGAGATTGAGTCCTTATCAGATACATAGTTTGCAAATATTTTCTCCCATTTTGTTGGTTGCCTTTTCACTCCATTGATTGTTTCCTTTGGTGTGCTTATCAGTTTGATTCAGTCTCACTTATCTATTTTTGCTTTTGTTGCCTCTGCTTTGGGTGTCATATCTAAAAGAGTCATTGCCCAACCAACATCAAGAAGCTTTCCCTTCTTTTCTTGTATTGGTTTACGGTTTCAGATCTTGTATTTAAGTTTTTACTCCATTTTGAGTTGATTTTTATATATCGTGTGAGATAAGGGTCCAATTTCATTCTTTTGCATGTAGTTATTCAGTTTTCCCAACACTATTTATTGAAGGGTATATCCTTTCCCCATTATGTATTCTTGGTACCCTTGTCTAAGACCCATTGACTGTAGATGTGTATATTATTTTCTGGGCTTCCTATTCTGTCCATTTGGTCAATATATCTGCTTTTATGCCAGTGCCATACTTGTTTAATTACTGTGACTTTGTAATATATTTGGAAATGAGGAAGTGTGATGCTTCTAGCTCTGTTCTTCTTCAAGATTGCTTTGGCTCCTCTGGGTCTTTTGTGACTCCATATGAATTTTAAGTTTTTTTTTTATATATTTCTGTAAAGGATGCCATTGAGATTTTGATATGGCTTATATTGAATCTGTAGAGCACTGTATGTAGTATGGACATTTTAACAAATATTCTTTCAATTCATGAACATGAGATACATTTACATTTATCTATGTCTCCTTTAATTTCTTTTATTAATATTTTATAATTTTCAGTATATAAGTCATTCAACTCTTTGAGTTGCTGTTGTTGTTGTTTGTTGAGTTTATTGATCTTACTTAAGTGTGGGATCTGAAAAAGTGGAACTCCTAAAAGCAGAGGGTAGAATGGTGGTTGCCAGATGGGGGACATGGAGGGGAATGATGGGAGTTGTTAAAGAGTACAAAATTTCAGTTATTTAGGATGAATAGTTTCCATAATTCTAAAGGGAAAACTGGGTCATTCTAGAAGTAAGCAACTTCCTAAATTACACAGATGGATCTGAACTTAGAACCAAGGATTGTCTGCACCCAGAACCTAAACTCTTCTGATGATACTACTCTAATTCCTAGTCTCAGAACAATAGTCACATTGCAAATCAGTTCATTATTGGGTGAGCAAAATGATGACCCTAAGTAAGAAGGAAGTATCTATGATATATTTTACATGCAAAGTTCTAAAAACAAATATGTTCCCAAAGAACTTTTTGAAGAACATATTTTAAGTACAGTATACTCTATTGACACTTGAGTGAGAAAATTCCACTTTCTTGGAACATTTATATAGATGGAAAAACACGTTTCATGACTGCTACATTTATAACCACAGAATCAAGGACTCTGTCAGAAAAGAAAACAACGATGCATTTTCTCTAGGTTATTTTTTAATAAACTTTCAGGTTGAGTTATTATTCACTCTATTAGTCTGGGTTCTCCAGAGAAACAGAAGCAATAAAATATATAACCTAATATATATATATATATATATATATATATATATATATATATATATAGAACCAGTAGAATATATATAATAAGGAATTGGCTCATGTAGTTCTGGAAGTTGAGAAGTCCCAGCATCTGCAGTCAGTAAGCAAAAGAGCAGATGGTGTAAGTACCAGTTGGAGTCTGAGTCCAAGAGCAGGAGGGGAAAATGTCCCAGTTTGGAGACAGTAAGGCAGAGAGAACAAATTGTGTTGTTGGTTTTTGTTTTTGTTTTTGTTTTTGTTTTTGTTTTTGTTTTTTCTATTTAGGTTTTCTATGGATTGGATGAAACCCATTAAGATTAGAGAGGACAATCTGCTTCACTTATTCTACTGATTCAAATGTTACTCTCATCCAGAAACACCTTCACAGACACACCCAGAACAGTGTTTAACTAAATATCTGGACACTCTGTGGCCCAGTCAAGTTGACACTTAAAGTTAACCATCAACATTTCTAGGAAAATTTGAATCAGGCCATGAGCCACAAAACAAAGATGGTTTCAAAAACTTTTATTGACATGGTAGATTTGTTTGCATCATCATTATTATTCAGTTTCAAAAAGCAGAATAACAAAAAGATATGTGCACTAAAAACCAGTGTGGTGATTACTTTCGATTGTGGAATTATGAATATATTTTTCTTTTAAATATTTTTTTTTATTTTTGAAGTTTTCCACAGTGACTTTCCATCACTTCATATGAAATACATGTTTATATTAAGACATGTTTACATTAAGATTATTGAGTGAGTCACTGGACTCGATTAATTTTGTGGCTTGGCGGCTGGGGTTGTATTGACATTGCAGGGCCTTCAATTTCCACTCAGAGTGAGATTTGGCACCAATGGAGGCTTGTGAGCAGAAGAGTGATATTACCTGACTTATAAACACTTGCTAACACTTCCCTGCATTTAACCTTTAAGGTGATGTCATCATTCTGTCTGTGAAAATACCTCATACCAGGCACAGAAAATGCAACAACCTGGACATACTGCAAGCACAACACTGGGTAGAAGGTGCCAGGTATAAGTGGGAGGGAGTGCCTACACTGTAGGAGCAGTGAGGACATCAGTAAAGTGTCTCGAGGGGACATCTGCTCCCTGTCTCCAAATGAGTGCTGTCGTTTGGAAATGGGGCAAGCCTTACTCGATCTCACACAGTATGAAGAAAAACTCAAAATCTAGATTTTCATATGAATTAACATTTCCACAACATGTGGCAATACAGACACAACATAAGTCCAGCTCTACAATGCTAGTTTTTCAGTCTTGGTCTTACCCTCATTCTTAGAATAATTTGAAATGTTAGAATAATCTGTGTCTTAAAATAATTTGTAATGTTCTTAGAATAATTTGTAATATTCCAGTTCTGTTTCTTATAGCCCTCATGTCTGCCCTCCAGTTTTCTCTGTCACTCTGGCTTTACTCTACATCATTGATCTACCTATCTTATTTATTTATATGGTTTGTTCCTGAGCCCTTATAAAACGCCTTTCCTGGCTCTTTGCTTCTTAATTTTAATTCTGCTGCATTGCTTGTTATAGTTCATGTTAAGTCGGTTACAAAAAAAGAGAAAGAAAAAGAAAGCTTAATTAGTATTTTTATAATCTTATTAGCTCAGAAGCAAAAGAAAAAGTTTAAAAAAAAGATGTATATTTTAGACTCTCAACAGCCTCAAATAAAGAGTATGCCTATTTCTTAAGATTTGATCTTCTATTTCATAATGGGGTCACTGAAATCTGAATTGAGATGTTTGGCCTACTTTTAATTAGGCCCTTTCTTTTAATAGAGCCTTTATTAAGAGGGACTTGATTTCCATTGGGAGAAAAATGAGAGCAATATGATGTAAATTGAAATATTAAGAAATTCTAATGTGAATATGGGGATATGGGGGAATTTTCCAGAAAAAAAATTGAGGATATGTTTACAGTAGATAAGAGACTAGTTATACATAAATAGATTTTTTTTGGAGTAGAGCTGATGCCATATACTATATAGCCATATAGTTTAATTTTAAGTTTATATTTATCATTAAAATCACCATAAAATTCTCTTTAATAATCAGTCTTTTTAAATAGAAGCCTGTAGTTTAAAAAGTATACAGTACACTTAAAAAATATAGAAGTGTCGGACCAAGGAATGTTCGGACCTGGCTCCCACAGTGATAGGAGGCTGGGATGACATGTTGGATAAATAGGGGATGAAAATATGTGAAGAAAGAGACCATGCTTCACTCTTTTACTTCACTTGAACACAAATATTGGTACCACTTACATGCTCCAGAGAAAGAATGAATAAAAACTGAACTCAGATCAAAGACCTTCTTCACATACTTGAATGTTGACTGTCTCCAGTCTAAAGTTGGATTTGTATTTCTGTGAATCCCATTAATTGGACACTCCCTGTATAAACAGGCAGTGTTGAGTCAATTTATTCAGTGCTTTACTTCATTAGTTAAGGAAAACCTCCAATATTAAGAACCCAAAGGAAATGAAGAATGTCAAGAACAAAAGAAAACACTTTTAAAAAGCTGTAAATTATTATTATGGAAGAAATAAAAGAATATATTGCATCTCTGAAACAAAATGAGAAATATAAAAAAATTCAACAAACGAGAAAGAACTCTTAGGAATTAAAAACTTGAGAAGCAAAATAAAATTTTGGTATATGAAGTTGAAATATAAAATTAAAGGTGATAGAAATTGAAAAAGTACAAGTAGGGATACAGTGAAAAAAATTAAAAATATGTAGAAGCAATCTATAAGATGCAATGTCTGAGAGCAGTTCCAAAAATAGAAAAATATCATGGAAAAAAAGAGCAATTATTATTATTTTTTTTTAAGAAATTAGGAGTAAAGGACATGGTATCCAGATTTGGTTCTGGTTTCCCAGAACAATAAATTGGCGGGTCTGGATGACATTATTAATTTCTAAACTTTGTGAGTGAAGGAAGATCTTAAAAGTTTCCAGAAAAACAAAACGGAAAAATAGTATATACACAGTAGGGATATTAGGGACTTATAATGTCATTTCATGGAGATATTATGAGCTAGATATAAAATGAATTCCTTCAAATTCAGGTATAATGATTTTTTCATCAAGAATTCTATACCCAACTACACAATAATCCAATACAGGGGCACCTGGGTGGTTCAGTTGGTTAATCATTTCCCTTTGGCTTAGGTCATGATCCCAGGTTCCTGCATCTGGCTGCCTGTTCCACAGGGAGCCGGCTTCTCCATCTCCTCTGCAACTTAACTTGTATTGTATTCTCTGTTGCTATCTCTGTCTCTCTCAAGTAAATAAAATTTTTAAAAATAATCCAATATAAAGGTTGACTATTGATACATTAAGTCCAAAACACTGCAAAAGTTTGTCTGCCAGGGGCATCAGGATGGCTCAGTTTCCTAAATGTACGACTCTTGATTTCCGCTCAGGTCACGATCTCAGGGTTGTGAGATTGAGCCCCACATAGGCTCTATGCTGGGTGTGGAGCCTGGTTGGGAGTCTCTCTCGCTTCTCCCTATCTCTCTTTCTCAGTATTCTTTCGTACAAGGTTTGAGGTGGTATAGAGTAAAATGGGGTGTAAACCAAGAAAGAGGAAGATAAGAGATTCAGAAAACAGAATTCAGGGATGGGTAAAGAGATTTTCCAGACTAATGATAAAGGGGAGTGCTATATAGTAATCTGTATCACAAGCCTAGCATTTCCATGCCCCTAATTGTAAGGATAAAGAATTTTTTGAAAAAGTGTTTTGATGAAATGGATTGTTGTGGAAGATTGTGGGATTTCTCATTCTGTATGTCTTTGAAATAACGTATTTTCAGCCATGTATGTTTGTGAGAAGTGCCTAAGCAATGGAAGTGAGCTAGCTAACTTCTTGTCAAAGAAAAAAATTATGCGGCGATGCTTGTTTCTATATTGTTAGTGAAATTCTGCACATTATTAACCAGCATTCATTCATTGATTCATGAATAATCAACAAATGCATACTGTATTGTGTAATTAGTATATACTACGCCCCATGAATTGTGTATTTCAGAGAAGATTTGAGTATGTAACTTATAAGAATCAATATATAAGCAGCAATTTCGATAAATTCTGTGTGAGAGAGAGTGCTATGAGAATGCAGATGTGGGACACCTGGGTGCCTCAGCAGTTGAGCCTTTGGCTCAGGGCGTGATCCCAGTCCAGGGATTGAATCCCACATCCAGCTCCCTGTGAGGAGCCTGCTTCTCCCTCTGCCTATGTCTCTGCATCTCTCTCTCTGTGTCTCATGACTAAATAAATAAAATATATTTTTTAAAAAGAGAATGCAGATGTTCTTTCATTTGCTTGATTTTCACGTGTAGAATACCTGGAAGTTCCTAAGTTCATTTTCCCCCTGTACTAGCATTTATAAAGTGGCGTTTTTGAGGTACATTGTTCACTAAGGTACTCAAATTTTAGTGTAAGAACAATATAATTTTTCACCATTCCTGCCAAATACATGCAGAAAGAGAGAACTATATTGTTATCTCTATTTGTCCCTTGGGGAAGTTGAATCAAGGTCAGATTGAGTAACTTGTCAAAGAAAACTAAGTCGTGGAACACCTGAGTAGCACAGTGGTCGAGCATCTGCCTTCAGCTAAGGTCGTGATCCCAGGGTCTTGGGATGGAGTCCCATATCCGGCTCCCCACAGGGAGCCTGCTTCTCCCTCTGCCTATGTCTCTCTCTCTCTCTCTCTCTATGTCTCTCATGAATAAATAAATAAAATCTTTTAAAAAATAAAGAAAACTAAATCATGAAAGCTGGAGCTCTTAACATTTGGGCACTACTCATAGAACCAGGTTATTAGGCTTGGCTTAGAGAAAGAATCTAAGAAATTCAACTCCAACCTCATCATTTTGCAGATGATAAAATGTAGATCAATGAACATGATCATTATCAGGAAACTGCAGGAGCTTAACTAGTATGCAGAGGATGACTCTAAACCTTATGTTGCCATTACTCCCTGACCTTATGCTCTGATCAATAAGGTTAACTATATATTTTTTTATTTTTTTAAAGATTTTATTTATTTTTACTTTTTAAAGATTTGTTTATCTTTTTGAGGGGAGGGGAGCGGCAGAGGGAGAGGGAGAAAGAGAACCTGAAGCAGACTCTCCCCTGAGCACAGAGCCTGTACGTAGATGGGGCTCCATCTCAGAACCCTGAGATCATACCCTGAGCCAAAATCAAAAGACAGATGCTTTATTGACTGAGCCACCCAGGGACCCCTGAAGATTTTATTTTTAAGCAATCTCTACATCCAGTTTGGGGCTTGAATTTATAACCCAGAGATAAAGAGCCGCAGGCTCCACTGACTGAGCCAGCCATGCATTCCAATAAGGTTAAATTGGATTAAGTCTAATTTTTTTAAAGTTTTACTTTCTCTTTAAATTTAAAAATTTCATACTCTAAGATACTATGATTTTCTCTTCACTTACCTATGCTTAATTGGGTCGAATACTTGATATTCACCCAAACATGAAAGATCTCAAAAGGTCAAATCCCTAAGATATTTAGTTTGAGTCATGATTTTATCTTTTTCTTCATGCTGGGATTTCTATTAGAGAGAAAGAGCACACAGAACTCCACCTATTCCAATTTGTTCTTTCCAAAACGCCAAGATATTTCATACTCACTTAAGTTTATAGCTTATATTATCCATTCCACTGATTTTTATGCAATCACATGCTTCCCAGTATGATTATAATAGTACATCTTGTGTTTCTGTTTTGATTTTCTATGAAGGGCCTGTTCTAAATTTATGTCCCTAGTAATCCCAATAAAGTAAACTATACAGTGTGTGTTTACATAGAGAGGATGCTCTGAATGTAGTAAGCATTATGTGTTTAACTTCTTGAAAAACTTTCTCTCCCACGTATTATGTATTTAAAATTTTAGAAACATAATTGTTATTGCTCATCTAAATTTTATATCATTTTATTAGCACATTGTTAGCTGTGGGTTAGACATGAGTACAAGGAAATATATACTACTTCATCGTAACAGAAATATATATTTTGTTAATACGAGGGCTAATGTTCTTCCAGTTAGTGATCTCTACTTGACCACTAGCAGGGAAACATAAGAAAAGAAAAAGAAAAACAAAACAAAAACAGGTTTTGTGGGATCTTAACAGGTCCTTTTTATAAAGAACGAGTATAGAAATATAAATATAAAGCAAACATTTAAGACAAGGAAACATTCATAAGAAGATGCAAATTTTAAAAACAAATGCTGTAAACATTATGAAACACAAAATAATACTTTAAAAATTTTAGTAAAGTGACTGAGATAACTCTTTAAAACATGTTTTTCCCTAAAGTTTGACTGCATACTTTTTAATCACTTATTCATAACATATCAACTTTACATTTTTTCCTCTTAAGGAAAATAGAAAATTAATTCAGTCTTCCCTCTAGCACGTACTTTATTACTCATAGTTGAGATTAATACATACAACTTGCACAAAAACATATTTGCTGTTTGTGATACTTGTATAGTTTTTTTTTTTTTTACTGGAAAAACTCAAATGTTCTGATAGATTCTATTTCATACAATTCCCAACCATAAGAGAGTATGGTATGTTTATCAGGTAAGTGTATTGCCAGTAACAGAGAACTTCTGTTTTGACTAGGCATTGATGAGAACCAGATCTCCCCTTAGAGTTTAATATAGGCCTGATGACTGGAATTCCCTAGTTCCCATAGAACTCACTTCATGCTCTGTACCTTTCCTAGCCTTTTTCTCCTCTACTACTCATGCTTCCACTGCTGGGCATGGTAGGAGATATTCTTATTGTGATAAAACCTTCATATCACGAAGCTGGAAATTAACCAGTAGGAGGGTTCCAGGAATCCATCCTTACTTTAGGAAGGATAGCAATAATGGATAACATACAGAAATGACTATGACTACATAAATTGATTCCATAAACCCAAACTAAGTGGATCCATCACCCATCTTTACCATTGCTGGATCTCAAATTGCCCATGGCCATTGACACTCAACAGAGGGGACAATATGATAGAGATAAAGTTGTCTTGGAAAGAGACAATGGTCTTAATTGATTGCAATCAAATATCTTATGTATGCAAATTTTACAAAATTAAATTACCATATAAACTTGTTGCTAGATTCCCTCACAGGGCCTTACTAGATCCCTGCAAATGAGCGGCCCTGAAGCTTAAGATTCTTTGAGTTCGGGCAGCCCCGGTGGCGCAGCAGTTTAGGGCAGCCTGCAGCCTAGGGCGTGATCCTGGAGACCCAGGATCGAGTCCCACGTCGGGCTCCCTGCATGGATCCTGCTTCTCCCTCTGCCTATGTCTCTGCCTCTCTCTCTCTAGCTGTGTCTCTATGAATAAATAAATAAAATCTTTAAAAAAAAAAAAAAAAGATTCTCTGAGTTCACTGCACTCATCTCTGGCCTCTGAAAGCTTAGAATCAAATTTGCCATCTACCTTTACCAGTAGAAGGACCTGATTCGAATATGTTTCTGAAATCTGGTCTTTTCTCTGGCATTATTTAATCCTTCCATTAATGATTTTCCATTGTCATGATTGTTGCTTATTTTATTTTGTCACAATTTATATATTTTTTCCAAAGAAGCTTTGTATTGGAGTTCTAGCAAAATACAATGCTTTCTGAGCGTTTCCTTGAGTAAAGTTTAAGGAAGGGCTATTCACAGAAACGTGGTCAAAAGTTCAGGGATACAAATGGTACTGGCAACGGTGGGAAGTTGTCAACTAGTCCACGCCTGACAGGGAAAATGGAGGAAGTTGAACTTTAAAGCCTGAAAGAGTTCAAGCCTTAGGTTTTCGGGAGGTGCTTTCCCAGCTGACTGCTGCAAACAGAAAGCTAAGAGGAAAGGGACTCTGGGTGTTGCAATTCATAGGGCACAAAGCAGAGCAGACAATGAATATAGTGGGGGGAATAAACCAAGATTAACCAACACAGGTCCTAAATACCTTTACAAGAAGATCTGGAATTATGTAGATTACTATTTGATTACCTGAAAGTATGTTTATATGAATTTCTAACATTATGAGAAATCTCTTTTACCACTAATGAAAACTACATGAAAAAGAAAGGAAAACTGCTTGAGGGTTTTGTTTGTTCCATTGGTTTTGTTGCTTGTTCTCTTGTTTGATAATTGGGGTTAAAAGAAATAGAACAAATAAAAAAGTTTATAAGGTGCTCTGAAATCATAGTCATGTGATACTTAGGGATTTATTGCTAAACATGTTTGTGAAAAGTGCATATTATCAAAGGGGGGGGTGAATTGTAATTTAAGCACAAAATCAATCATTCTGCAAACAAAAGTTCAGAGCAGTTTCCTTGCCTGCACTAGCTCCAAGCCTGCTGATAACTTTCACCTGCCTCTTGTATGTATTTTACTATTCTTAATCGTTATCCTTACAATCCCTGTATCAGTGACTTCCTGCAATCACTACTTGGACTTCTTGGCGTAGTATACCTTGTCTGGCGTGTCCGTGGTGACAGTTTAAGAGGATGTGACAGGGAGGCCTTTCCTAGGAAGTGAGAGGCAGCCTGAGTTCAAGAATCCTGCAGTCTGAAATGAAGTGAGCAATTAACGAGGTTATAAATTATAGCATTTAGGAGTTAGTGAACTGACAGAAGCAACTGGTGGTGCAGCTGTTGCAACTCTGGTGTGCCGGAAAGGTCTGTACCTAAAGCTATGTGGAAATAGTACTGTGTCCCTTTGTTGATCTGTGTGTTTTGAGGCATGAAAGCCCAACCTAAATGTATGTTTAGAGGCTACAAGTTTTCTCCTCTCAAAATTGAAATTGCAAAAGGAGCAACTCCTTTTTTTTTTTCAAATATTTATTTATTCATGAGAGACACAGTGAGAGAGGCAGAGACACAGGCAGAGGGAGAAGCAGGCTCCATGCAGGGAGCTCGATGTGGGACTCGATCCCAGGACTCCAGGATCACACCTTGGGCCGAAGGCAAACACTCAACCACTGAGCCACCCAGGCATCCCAGAATAACTCCTTTTTGTGTGATGTGATAGTAGGCTTGTTGCTGTCAGGAAGAGCATTTCTGCCTACCGGTATGTTCTGCATAAATGGGATCAAATTCCTTTATATATTAAATATATAAAAAAATTAAGAAGAAAAATTTGCATTCATAATTCCTGAATGATTCTTTTCTTTAATTTTTAACATTTTTAAAATTTATTCATGAGAGACACAGAGAGAGGTAGAAACATAGGCAGAAGGAGAAGGTGGGACTCGATTCTGGGACCCTGGGATCATGACCTAAGCCAAAGGCAGATGCTCAACCTCTGAGGCACTTCAGGTGCTCCACTCCTGAATGATTCAAATTTATCTATTTTCATGAAGTTACAGATAGAAGGTAGATTCTTTATTTAGAAAAGCTTGGTTTGATTCACTTTACAAGTTTTGTGAAATTAAGTTTAACCTGGAAGTCTGTTTCCTCATTCATAATATGAGGCTGAATAAGGGCTGCCTAGTATAAGGGATAAAAACAATTTACAGAGGTTAAACTATTCTGATTTGGTATTCTAACATATGTTTGGCACTCCAAATATAGTAACTCCCTTCTTTCATCTTTTTTCCGTGCTTTATTATTTTATTTTTATTTTCTTATTTACTTTATAGAGAACCCACTCTGAAAAAAAAAAAAAAAGAGAGAACCCACTCTGGGTTACATTTTTCTTAAAGAAGAATTATCCAAATAAATTTTAAAAATACCAATAATCATCTCTTAAGATGAATAGGATATTCCTTTCAAACAACTAGTTACTTTACTCAACAATGCCACATAATTTTACACATCTTAGGAACTTCATACATGTGTGCCAGAAATTCTTTTCACTGATTTTATCTCATTTGTTATTACTGCAGACTTTAGGATAAAGAAGATTAAAATACATACAGGTTTAGGTATCATCCCATGCTTATTTTAGTTCTAGGGGCATCAGTCAAGTATTTGGATCTTAACAAAACTGAATGCGTTTTATAGAGGACATGACTTTTTTCCTTAATTAACTGCCCGAATTGTGGTAGACATGGTGGTAGGTTTCTCATCATGTTTTCTTTCTTCTTTCTGAAAATAGCTGCTGGCTTTGTAAGAGTGCTAAGTCACAGCTGCATGAACATACCAAAGCCTTGCAACAAGGACCTGGCATTTGGTCGATTGATAGATGAATGTGCAGTGTCTGAGTTTTATCCCTCTCAGGGAAATTTTAAAATTGATGTGGCTATGGCTAACAGCAATTTACACACACTATTGGAAGCTTCTTTATTACCGAGTATCTGACTGAATTAGTGGACTCCCCAGATTGAAGACATTTACATTTATTTAAATTTATAATTTATCATACACCCACCTAAGTGTAAATTATTTTAAATGCATTGATTCTTTATTTTTTATTTTTTTGCATTGATTCTTTAATTGCCACTCTCTTATCAAATGATTTTAAGTACTATGGCAGTCATTGGAAAGACATTAATGTAGTCTTATTTAATTCATATTTTCACATCATTAAAATAAATGTATACACTGAAGTATACACTTCAGATTACAGATTATTTCAGTACATAGCTAGTTACAATAGGTGTTAATGTTGACACCCAATAATAATAGTAAGCACTTGAAGTGCCAACTTCTATTTCTATCCAGCTTGAGAGTACTATACTAAGCCTTAATTAAAATAACCATGATTTACAAATATCTAAATAAATTTAGCTTCCATTTAAAAAATTACACATGTAGTTTGCTTATAAATTTCAAATGTATTACCTTTTCCTAACAGATATGAATGAGTTCAATAAAAGAAGCTAAATCTTAATTTACAAACATATTATTAGAGTTTTGGATTGACAAAAGAATGACTATATTTACACAATTATGCAGCTATGTATATACACATTCATATACACAAAATCTATGATGAACTAATTTTAATATATAGGACCATATTACATGTATGAAAGAAGGAATATTTAATATCTATTCCCCAAAATAATATCAGATTTATACTTAGGAAATTTAAAACATTATAAAATTTTCTAACATTTGAAGTAACTGCAAAATCTCTTGAAATCAGTTTTTAGAGTCCATTAACTTTGATGTCATTTAAAATGCTGTTTATATATGGAATAACTACTTTGATTATTCTCTAGGAAGTTCATATGGTGTTTAAAGCAATGAAATCTCTCTCTTCCAAATTTAAAATTACAGATGGAAAAAAAGAATAGCAATACAGCAAGCTAGGATACTGAAAATGTGTGGCTCAGAGTATGTGCTCCTTCCTTCCTTCCTTCCTTCCCTCCTTCCTTCATTTAAGAACTGAGGCAATACTTTTAAATACTACCTATATTATACTATTTCTGTACCTTGGTTTTAAAAAAAAAAAGTAAAATATACCATGGGTTACTTAAACCTGTACTCTAGCTACCCAAAAACCCATGAAATACTCATTCACCAGCAATAGTCCTTAACTAATGCCAAAATCAAACTAGCCAAGGAAGCTTTAGGGATATTTTTGAAGTGGTTGTTTGAGACTGATATTGTCTGCTGGAGGTCACTGAACATTTCATTGCTGTGTTGTGTTAGTACAATTTTGAAATTGATAGAATTTTGAAATACGATATCACTGTTTTAAAAAGTTTGCCTTTTGACTCTTCTACTTTGAGCTGTGGGAAAGATTTTTCCTACTGCTTAGAGGGTTGTAAAGAGAAGTGAAAGTGGTAGGTATTAGTGCAGAGAGAATTGCCTCCTTAAAAATGTCAATAATGAAATAATGTTTTTAAAAGAGCTCTTAAAATCACACACTTAAAAACATACTGAAAAAAAAGTCATTGGGATTTCTATGACTCCTCAGCTCTGTAGAATCAATTTAAGGAAACATAGAAGCTGAAAACAGACGGCATGTTCAATTTTAAAGGTAGTGGGAATACCAATAGTGGGAAAATGCTTGAAGTAAAATTTTTCCTAATAGAAATCTCTATTCTGGTGAATTTAGTGAATGATACAGTTCAGTGACCACATTTTTCTCAATATGTCCCTATTATTCCAACTGCAAGTTTTAGGCTTATGAAAATTAATTGCACAACAAAGAGAGTGAATAAAATGAATTGTCAGACTTGGGATATGGCCATCTATTGAAACATACCCAAGTGTATCATGAGTCTAGTAAAGTGAACATTGTACTCCTATATATTTTAGACATGATCTTCCACATTGAAGAAATTTTAAATTATTAGAAAGATTTTGCTAGAAACCTTCATGTTATATAACATAAACCAGTTAACTGGAACATGGTATATCACTTTTCCCTGATTCCTTAGGAAGAATTTTAGAATTGCTTAGAAGTAAGTAATGCATGATATCTTATATTCTTAATGTTTCTTTTCTCTGATATGAATTGCTGTTTGATTTTCATGCATATTTATGCCTATGAATTACCAAAATATTTTTTTCATCTTGAACTTATGATATCAGCAGGACGGGATGTTCTATACTAATTGACAAATTAGATGGGTATTAATTACCAGGAACACATGGCATCTACCCCTAAATTTGGAAAGTACTCAAAAGTGTCATTTGCAAATTTAGGATGGTTGACAAAATGGACAGTTTTTCTCTGCACAAGGCAAGATGCCAGGGACCTAGTGAATTGACATACTGAACCCTATTTATAAAAAAGTATAAAGGACATGAATATCATTCCTAACTTGGGTGGTAAGACATATACATCCATTTGGAATCACCATCTAGTAGCATGGCAGAAACCTAATTTCAGTGAATCTTTGATACAATCTTTCTCTCTCAGTTGCTTGAGATTTATCCAAGTTTAGGGGCAACCAGTATCAAAGCACTGTCATGGATATAGGGAGGAGGAAAATGTATGTGGGAGAACTAATCCGTCTTGTTTTCAAGTTCTCTTTCTAGGCATGGATGTCTGCTGGGATGTCCATCATCCTCTGTGGCCCTCAATTATTTTTCCTATAGGTAACCTGAGAAACATGCTGTGTTCTTGTCAGATTGGTCTCTTAAGCTCTGGTGCCCTCGCTCTTTTCATGGTTGGCAATAATTTTGTTGTTTCCAGGCTACATCAGGGCAAAGGAAATGGGTACTTTGTGCTTTCCAAAATCCCAACAACTGCTCTTTTCTCCTATCTCTGGAGTCTATCCCTTAACGACTATCTCCTTGCTTCCCAGGCCAGAGTTCCGGTCTTTGGAGAAGCTTCAGTCTATTAAACTCTATTCATCCAACCTGGGTTTATGCCCTTGATTCCTCTGTATATCTAAAAGCCAAGTTTAAACTTTTAGAAACCAAAGACAGGAATGCTCCTTCCTTTTCTGTGTTGGGCTATTTTATATCTCTTGTTATGAGGCAATAGAAACACTGAAGTCTATTGTCAGTGCAGTCCAATAAAACTCATGATGATGGAAATATTTTGTATCTCTGTTGTTCAACATGGTAGCTACTGGCCACATGTGGCTATGGAGCTCTTGGAATGCAGCTAGTGTGACTGAGAAACTGAAGTTTTAATTTTATTCAGTTTTAATGAATTTAAACTTAAATTGCTCCATGCGGCTAATGGCTACTGTATTGAATAGCACAAGTAGCTGCTTAAAAGTAGAGAAATGACAAAGGGGATAAATATGAGGCTTCTGAAAAATGGCTATAGTTGCAAATTGTCATGAAGTCCTAAAATCATATCTGGGAAGTACTGGATGGCATGTTGAACTTGAATTTTACTCATAGTAACTCAGATTGCCTACAAGAAAAAAAAGGAAAAAAGAAAACTAAACTTTCAGGGAAAGATTTTTTCTGAATAAATTTTCAGTCTTTCATAGACGCTTTCACCTTCTCTTTCCAAGATGGCATCAGATTACAAAAGAAAGCACATGGATGAATATGCCTTCTGGTGATAGGTAAGGGACCCCTTGATTGCATACCATTCTCTGAGTCTCTTTTGGTCTTCTAAAGACTGGGGTTGGGTGGGTATGATGTTTGGGCAATGGCTTCACCCCTGCTATTACAGTCCAGATAAGTAGGACTCATGGTCTGTTTTTAATGGCTCTTACTTTGGGTGTCCCCTCCTGGTTTGATCATAATGCTGACAGGATCAAACTGCTGGCTCTGACAAAGATCTCTGAGAGTCCAGATAGTTTCTGCATAATTTCTAAGTGGTTTGGATTCTAGAGATGCAAAATAGATACCAGTGCCTCATTAAATGTGGTGAGGAAAAGGAGCCAAATGCTTGCATGTTCTTGGATTCTCCATTTGCACATCTGGAATTTGCACATCTGGAATTTCTGGATTTTCTCAGTCCCTTGCTGTATTTATTTGGATGAGGCCCAAAGCAGTAGTCTCTTTTCAGGTTCTGTTTATCTGAATCTCCTCTACCTCCCCACTGAAGGCTTTCCATTCCTCTGCCTGCCTGGGCAAAACTACTCTTAAATCCTGTTATCCATGGTTCACAGTAAGCTTTTATGATCCAAATTAGCCAAGCTTGAATCTCAATATTTAGAAGGGAACTTAGAATTTATCATTTTCTCTTTAAGCAAAGCCTGGCTTTCATGATTATTGTGTCACTTTGGAATCAACTGCCTGTTTTTGAAATTAAAAAGTCAATATTGATTTTTTCCCCTGCATTAAAAATACGTGGATATATACAATAATGTTAATAATGCCATCTATGAGTTTGAGGTTTTAAATTTTTATATGTTGCTGTGTTTTTGAAAATTGACATTTGTCAGTTTTATATCCTAAAAAATCTAAAAAGGGAAATTAGGAAATTTTCCACAGTCTTGTTTAAAAGTAAAATACAAATCAAAACTGAATTAATGGATAAAGAAACTCTTGGGTATATTTTTGTTCTGACAGAACAAATACTCCCCTTGAACTTCTTTTAAAGACATTTAAATTTATAACAAGAGTATAATATTTCACATTATATGAAAAATTCTGATTATAAACACTTATGTAATATTTGTCTTAATGATAAGTAATTAAGGGGCAGTTTCCAATCTGATTCCAAATAGTTGAACATTAAATTGTTTTAGAGATTGTAAAGTGTATAGGTCCCTTAACTCTAGAAAATCAGCCATTATTTATATATTATAGAAGATCAACACGAAGCAAATTTAGTCAAATTGAAGTTAACGTTGCTTATGCATTTGCTTTCAAGGAAGCCTAGAAAACCACAGATCCTTTTGATTAGTCAAAGAGATCTTTCATTCTCCTGTAAATTTATTCCATTGTGTAAATCCCTTGTAGTACAGTTCTTTTTACTCCTAGAGAATTATTACCTATTCACTTTAGTCAGATTAGTTAGTAGGAGGAAAATGAAGACCACAACTGACCACAAACAATTCTGTGAAGTTACTCTCTGAGGACCTGAGTGAAGGATGGATCAAATCCTGAGATCAAATTGTTCAACCATGGGGCAGCCCGGGTGGCTCAGCAGTTTAGCACTGACTTCAGCCCAAGGCCTGAACCTGGAGACCCGGGATCCGAGTCCCATGTCAGGCTCCCTGCATGGAGCCTGCTGAAAACAAATTGTTCAACCATGATTTTAAGTTTAAAAAAAAAATACAGCTTTTAACATCTCAAAATTAACACCATTCTTTTTTGGTGGGACACCATTCTTGAGTTTATATTGACAAAGATAAATTTCATAAAATCGCTGTTCCGTTTTAATTAACCAGTTGCTTCATGGTTCATTTTAGAATGGACCTCTTAAAAAAAGGATTCAGATGTTTTTAAAGTTAGAAATTTTGACATATGGTCTGCTTTTGAGCATCTTTTATTGATACCCTTGTTTATCCTAATCTAAGTGACAGCTGACTGACTTTTTCTCTTTGAGCGTATAAACTGCCATTCATTCATTCACATTATTCTTTTAAAAATACATGAAATACCTTTCCATGCTGGTTTGCTTTTTTCTCTCATCTATTTTTGGTTTAGGAAGCTAAGTCGTTCATAATAACATTCTTTGGTGTTGATTATATTGTTTTTTTAATCAGTTTTTAAAATTTTTTTAGAGCAGCTTTAGGTTCGCAACAACATTGAGAGGGAGATATAAAGGTCTCTTATTAATCCACTTCCCCCAGACATGCAAAGCCTCCCCCAATGTCAACATCCCTGACAAGATTGATATATTTGCTACAGTTGCTGAACCTACATTGATACATCATAAATGTCCAAAGTCCATTGTTTACATTAGGATTCACTCTTGGTATTGTACCTTCTATGGGTTTTATCAAAGGTATGATGACATGTATCCATTATTATGGAATCATGGAGACTATTTTTACTGGGCTAAAAATCTCCTGTGTTTTTCTGCCTATTCATTTCAACCCTTGCCAACCCTGACAACCGCCAATCTTTCTACTGTTTCCATAGTTTTTCCTTTTCTAGACTGTCATATAGTTGGAGGAGTCATATGGGATGTAGCTTTGTCAGATTGTCTTCTTTCACTTAATGCATTTAAGTTTTATCCACGTCTTTTCATGGCGTGATAGCTCATTTTTTTCAGTGCTGAATAATATTCCATTATCTGAATGAAACATGCTTCATTTATCTATTCATGCACTGGAGGATATCTTGGTTGCTTCCAACTTTTGGCAGTTATGAATAAAGCTGCTACAAATATCACGTACAGGTCTTTGTGGGGACTTAAGTTTTCAATCTCTTTGGGTAAATACCAAGGAGTACAATTTTTGAATTGTATGGTAAGAGTATGTTTAGTTTTATAAGAAACTTCCAAACTGTGTTCTGAAGTTGCTGAATCATTTTACGTTTCCTGTTTTTTTTTAAAGATTTTATTTATTTATTTATTCATGAGAGACACAGTGAGAGAGAGAGGCAGAGACACAGGCAGAGGAAGAAGCAGGCTCCATGCAGGAAGCCTGATGTGGGACTTGATCCTGGACTCCAGGGTCACGCCCTGGGCCAAAGGCAGGCACTAAACCACTGAGCCACCCAGGGATTCCCTCATTTTACATTTCCACTGGCAGTGAATGAGAGTTCTTGTTGCTCTGCGTCCTCATTGGTATTTGGTGTTGTGAGTGTTCTGGATTTTGGCCCTCCTAATAGGTGCCTAGTGGTTATTTTATTAATAATTTCAATCATTCTAATGCAATGACTTAGCTATTTATTTCAGCATAATGGTGATCACTGTTCAGAAAGCAAGGATTCCATCATCCTTTGTGTTCCTTGTCTTCTGTTCAGTGAAAAATATTGTGTAGTATGGTTACTCATACTTCTAATGGGCAGTGCCATTGTTTGCCACCTGTCATTTATTTTTTTAATATATTTTTAAAGATTTTATTTATTCATGAGACACAGAGAGAAAGAGAGAGAGAGCAGCAGAGACACAGGCAGAGGGAGAAGCAGGCTCCGTGCAGGGAGCCCAACATGAGACTCGATCCTGGGTCTCCAGGATCATGCCCTGGGCTGAAGGCGGCACTAATCCGTGAGCCATGGGGGCTGCCCAACCACCGGTCATTTAATCTTCAGCATTTGATAAGACAGACATCTTTCAGCATTTTCCATATTGTCCTGGTTCCTAGACACATGACTGGTTCTTTGCTATTGAATATTTTCAACGGCCATATGATTTGCAGGTAGAGGAACTTGAGGTTGAATTCTGGCTCTACCAATCAATATTCAAATATTGTGCAGATTAGTTATAATATAAATTTAAATTTATTTTTCTTTATCTGTAAATTGGATTAATAGTATAATACCTACTATTTATAGTTGTCACAAAGATCAAATGGATATATAGTATACATAAATATGAATATAGATATGGATAGGTTGATATAAATTACTAAGCATAAAATATTGTAGCTATTCTAAAACTTTATAATGCTTGTCATTTGTGTTGAATTTGTAACTAACAAATGGGTTAATAGTTATATTTTAATTTTAGTGAATTGTTTTCCAATTTAGAACAGTTTTATTATTTATTTATTTATTTATTTTAGAACAGTTTTAAATTGAATGCTTATTTGGTTGATGGTGAGCAAAACTGGGAAAGCTCAGTAAATCAAAGAAAAGCAAGTCTTAGAGAAAGTTTAAATGAGGCAGTAATCATTTAAGAATGTGAAAGATTATAACACAAAGAATAGAAACCACTGAGAAAAGACCAGAAAGATCTTAAATTACACCATGAAGGATTGAAATGATTTTTTCACAATAAATAGAATACTTCCATTCATAGATAAAATTGTTTATTAATTGCTCTATTTTGTTTATTTAATCATCTTAGCTCATTTGCTTCATTTATTTCATTCATTTTTAAATCTTCTTATTTCAGCTGACATCATTGTCTTACCATGTGACAGACATAAAGCATCATTTTTGCCTTTCTGAAGATTAGTGATGGGCACGGGGCATTAAGAAAAACCTGGTAATAAGAAGAAATGGGTTGAAAATATGTTCGAGAGAGGATGCTAGGAAAGAAAATAGGAGAGGTGTTTTGGGTTTAGGTAAGGTTCATTGAGGAGATGGTGATGTAATCTGCCTTTGTGATGTCCAGGTAAAACCAAGCAAGAGAGACACAGGTAACTGGCATAGGATCAAAGATGTTATTTCAGACTTGTTGAATCAGAATCTTGCATAGGTAGGTCTGTATTACTTGTGCAAAGCTTCCCAGGGGATTCTAATGTCCATCTGGTGTTCTTTTCACTTAAAGAAAAGTCTCTAACTTTCCTGTAGTTTTTTTCTCTAGAAAAATGAATATAAAAATATTGTTTTAAAAGAAGCATTTATTTATAATAAAAACATTTCTTTACACACTATGTATTTTGGACCACAAATCCTGAAAAGTTGAGTCCTATAACATGAAGAGACATAAGTTTTTCCATATTTAACAGTAACTGGGGAAACTTATTCTGTGAATGAAGAGTTTCCAATTTGTAGATACTTCAGGCTAATAAATCTTATCAGGTTGGTATATCTATTTGTATAAATTACTGCTTAGAGAGAAAAAGCCCAACCATGTAAACGAGGTAATTCTTAGAGTAAATCCAACCAATTTGTTCCTAGAAATTTTCGGAGACCTGTGTTTCAAAAATCTATATAAAGCCAAATAGATATTCTTGGGATGTAATGATTTATTTTGAATACTGGCATAAGGGAATGAATCTTCATAGTTTGGCTGATGAGAGTTTTATTATGTGAGATCATTTTAGAAGAAGCTGAAAATGTATTGTCTGTAATAGCTAGTGGTATTAGATCACATTTGCTTCTAATCAGAGAATCTCTTCTCTTAACATCCCATAAGTTCCTTTGAATTGAATGGGCATCTTTCATTTGGATACCTAAATCAGGCCTGCTGGCATGGACTCAATCACAAAATAATGCAAACTCCCATAGCTGTCCATTAGAGTGAAAAAATAAGAAAAGGAAAGAAAATGATTGCATATCACCAGCCAGAGCAGTTGAGCAAGACAGTATAGCCTCCTACCCGGTGCCCATCTTTAAGCTGTCTTCCCAGCTGTGGGGACATGGACAAATAAACAGAGGACACCAGAGTCCCCCTCTGCAGAGGGAAGTGGAGTTATTGTTTCCAGCACAGGTCAGTCTTAAGCATTTGCACATGTGGGGTGCCTCTTGTTTTCAAAGGCACTCTTAGCCTGTTACTTAAATTGTTCCTTCATTACTTATGGAGATGTCTACTAGCCATTATTAGGAAATCTGTAAAATGCACAACTGCACACATATATAAACAAACCAGGGGTCAGAGGAGATGAAGAGGTAAAACAGAAAATAAATGAACATGGTATGATCACTGTAATGCAGAGTCAGATATTTATATAAATAACACAAAGCCTATACAGGTGTGTGGGTCAGAGAGCAGGGACAGAGCATGGTCCTGAATGTAGGCTTTATTGTAGAGGCCCAGCAAAAGTTACAAGTTCAAAATAATTGTGCTGAGAGCAAATTTTCAAGTAGACATTTCATAAGTACACTACCAAATAGTTAATACTTCTTAAAGGCAAATGATACATTTTTTTCCCCTCAGGTAAATCTATTTTCGAAACAGAAAATTCCTGTCTTTCTGCTTTTAACTGTAGTTAATATAAGAAGAGATTAAAAAGAAAATCTATGCTGAGTTGGATTCAATTTAGTGTTTCTAGTCATAGGAAAGTATAAAAGATCTAGTGTAATGTTTCTCCTCTAACTTCTTCCATTAAAACAAATACAGAATTAAGGTCAATGTTACTTTGGTTTTGTTTTGAATATGTTTGTTTTTTCCCCAACCACCAACATCCTAAGAGTTTCAGTAAAAGAAAAACAAATAAAAAACCCTTTTATAAACCAATTGTTGATTATCATGAAATTGGGAAGCCTTTGGATCTTTTCCTTCTTTGTAACTAAGATAAGTAGTTTTAACAGTTTTTAGATTTAGTCCAGGAATTCTGTAAATCAGATCACATGAAAGGAATAGGCATCCTAATTGATATCTTATATTATACTGAAGAAGCATGAAAAGCATTTTGAAATAATTGGAATAACCAATGGAACTTGCCATTATGAAACTGTCATTTATTTTTTTGTCAGCAAAAATATGGCCTCTGAAATAAATCTTACAGTGTTAAGAAGGATACAGTATTAAAGCCAAGAAATCATTTCTATCACTTTAATATTTCACAGCCAATGACTAAGAGGTAATTTCAGAGTAACGCATTGGTAAAGGATGACAAAGAAATAATGAATCTCTGCTTATTCCTTGTAGCCTTTCT
The DNA here is from genome assembly GCF_053574225.1 of Canis aureus. Classification (NCBI taxonomy): domain Eukaryota; kingdom Metazoa; phylum Chordata; class Mammalia; order Carnivora; family Canidae; genus Canis; species Canis aureus. Next base: position 41,193,556 of record NC_135617.1, on the reverse strand, counting down.
AACCGCCATTGATCTCTACTCAGGAGTTCCTCCCCACCTGGCCCAAATGAGGACCCGTGCTCATACTCAGTAGAGGGATCCAGGCTGAACTGGCACATCGGATGAAACCTATTCACCCTCCTCATATTTTTATATGTATATAAATATTCTATATCCGTCTATATGTCTATAAAATACTATATATACATATATAGAGAGTAAAGTAATTAGAGAAAAAAGCCTTTTGTATATGCAAGGTGTTCAGGACTATGATTATAACTGCATCATCTCAAATTAACAGAATATCTCCTTGAAACGTGTTTATTTTATTTAATGATCTCATTTTTTACCACATCTTGTTTCAGGACTCTTGATTGACAGCTTGCAAAATAACAATTTTTCTCCTGTGCTTTGAAAGCCATTTATATAGGCTATTCATTTTTGTTGTTCTGCCTCAAAAAAGGAAATCAGAAGTTTCCCAGATCAAATGCCACAGACACATGACAATAGGACACTCCTCTTTCACATTTCTTCATTGACCCAATTTCTCCTTAAAGATAGACATAATGTTCATAAACACTTGAGGTTTGTGTTATTTTTAGTTTGTGTTTGTGTTATTTTTTTCTGAATTTGCGGGAAGCAAAAAAACATTAGGGAAATTTGATTCTGCCTTCACAAATTGATAAATAGTCTTAGAGTCTCAAAATTTAATTTTAGATATAGTCCTTAAGTGAATTTATTCAATTTATCAAATTATATTTAAACTTCTTGATGATTTGAGTGTTGGTAAGGTAGTTTGCAGTCCCTCTGCCCCCTGGAATAGAGCAGGAGCAGCCTAGGAAGGGATCTGAGGCTAAGAAGCAAACCAATGAACTGCTTTTTGCCGAATGTTGTGCCTTCTTACTATTTTAATTTCATTAATAAGAATGCATATCAAACTGGGATAATTGTAATCAGCCAAGATAAAAGAACCAATACATATCTTATGGTAATATTTTGGTATTTTGGAACCTCTTAGAATGGTTTCTGTCTTCCTAATTTTACTCTGGTGGATGCCCTTGACTGAATTATAAAATATGTAGGATTTACTTCTATTTTCTGGATACATTTATATGGGATTAGAACATACATGCCATTTGTATAACTTTTGGCCGTTATTTCACAGAGTGTTTAATTAAGATAGACCTATGATTTTTAAATATTTTAAACTTGGGCTTTTAGCAGTATTATTGAAAATCTTTTTAAGTAACCATAAAGTTTTTAGAAATAATTCAAATAATTGAATAAATGAGGTAAACAGATTTATAAGTATTGTCAATAGTTATTTATTTATTTATTTATTTGAAAGAGAGAGAGCATGGGGGAGGAGAGGAACAGAGGGGAAGGAGAAGTAATCTTAAGCAGACTCCACACTGAGTGCTCAGAGCCCTATGCAGGGTTCAATTTCATGATCCTGAAATCGTGACCTGATTGGAAACCAAGGGTTGGATGCTTAACTGACTGCATTACCCAAGCACCTGACGTATTTTTGAATGCGTCAAATATAATACGGATTGATGATTGGTTAGAAAGATTAATAGTAGATAGATAATTAGAAAGTAATAGTAAAACATTAATACTAGAATCAAGGTAGTAGGTATGAAATTGTTTACTGTAGTATTCTTTCAACTTTGCTATAGGTTTGAAAATGTTGCAGATAAAATTTTGGAAAAATAGAAAATTTTGTGGATTTCAAAACAATTTTTGTGACATCAGAATCAATGGTTTAGAGTTCTCAGTATTTTTGCTCTTACTAATTTGGTAAAAATTAACAAGAAGCATTAAATTAACAAGTAACATTTAAATAGTGTCACAAACTGTCATTATTTGTGGGTCATCAAGGACTATAACGGTGGGATTTTAGGAGCATCATCTTATAGTAAAGGGCCAAATTCAAACATGAAATGTAAAAAGATGATCATTATTATTAACTTCACTACTTTTCTAAAATAATTTAGGACTAAGTCAGGAACCTTTCCTGTTGCAAAGATTTAACTGATATTTCAACAAAATTCCTAAAATATTAAATACAGGGAGCCTCATTCATTAAGATTAGTATATTGCCCTTGAAATACTCCATTAAAGGAAGCCTTTGCATGCAGCTCACAAGTATTGTCATTATATAAGTCCCTAATACCTGTTAACAACCTATCTTACTATTGAATAATGTTTCATTATTTTAAGTGAAAATTATTATAAAGCAGTGTTTGCATTTACTTTTTTAAAATTGGTGTACAATTGACATATTGTGTAAGTTTAAGGTGCAGGACATACTGATATGATCCATTTATATTGCAATATGGTTGCCATTGTGGAGTTAGCTAATACTCTATAGTATCACATGATTATTAATTTTTCTAGTGGTGGGACACTTAAGATCTAGTCACTTAGCAAGTTTAATGTTTATAATGCATTATAAATGTAATGTATATAATGTACTGTGTAGTAGATCTCCAGGACTTATCAAATTTTAACCATTCATCCATTGATGATACTTAGGTTGTTTCCATGTGTTGACTATTGTGAATAGTGCTACAATGAACATGAGAGTACTGATACCTCTTTGATATCCTATTTTCATTTCCTTTGGATATATATATTCAGAAGTTGGATTACTGGATCATATGGTAGTTCTATTTTTTATTTTTTTGAGGAAGCTTCATACTGTTCTCTATATGTCTGCACTTAATTTAAAGGTATTCCAATTTTTTTTTGTTTGTTTTAACAAAATGTAAGAAAGAGACTCCCTGAAATATTGAGGTAAGTATAGTATTAGTAAAGTATCAAGGCTATTAACCTCATATGTCTTTGTTGTAGAAGTTTTGCTCTGTTTTTAGATTTGGGGCATTTAGAGAATAATGCCAACCTGATTATCATTCTCAAGTGAGCTTTCAAGAGTTCATTAAAAGTTAAGAAGAGAACAGCATGCTCTAGGAAGCAGCTATTTTTAACAGCACCAAATTTGAATTCACCTACTTTAAAGCTTTTCACTGTTTTTAGAAAATATTTCTATCAATAATTTTTAGATTACAAGTCTATTGAAGTCGTAATTTTTAGTCTCACATTGCAATGATCTGACATTTTTGTCTCCTGAAAGAATTCATGAGGAACAAATTATTTCATTTCAAGAGCAGCCTAAATAGAGAAGCTGAGTATACAGGTTTGCTCTAAACAAACAAGCAAAAAAATCAAAATGTTCAGTTTAGTTGGGAGTCCACAAGTATGTATACTTATGCATTGATTTGATAAATGTCTGCTAAGTATTTTTGCCACGTAAAAACATCACTTGATTAAAAGTGAGTGTATAGAGGCACCTGAGTGTCTCAGTTGGTTAAGTGTCCAACTAACTCTTGATCTCAGCTCAGGTCTTGGTCTCATGGCCATAAGTTTAATCCCTGCATTGAATTCCACACTGGGCATTGAGGCTACTTTAAAAAAAAAATAAATTAGTTAAAAAAGAGGTGAAATTTAAAATTCTATTAAAAAATGAAATCCTATAACATAAGGTATAATCTGGTTTTAAATTTAAGTGAAAAAAAATTTAAAAAGGGTCTTAAAAGATATCACATCTTCTCAGTAATTAGCTGTATCATAAACTTAATATATTTTTAAATATATGTACAACTCTAATTATATTAGTATAAATTAGAGAAACACTGGAAAGATATTTTTATTATCACAAACGCATTTAAGAATAGTTACCAGACAGAATAATGCTACATTTTTTATATGTCTGGAACAGATCACAGATCTCTCAGCTATTGTTTACCTTTTCTAGAATATTCTTGCCTCTCTTACTTGCCTAGTTACTCTTCACTTCTTGGTACCAGCTTAGTTGAACCACTTCCCTGTACCTCAAGACTGGCTTAGCTATGTTCCTCCCACCCTAGGTATAGCAGAAAAATTGGTCTGTGGAAAGATAGACACAGCAGTCCGGAGGTTGAGGCCTAATAGAGCAGAGGATTCAGAGGTTCCTGACTATAGTTTGATAAAGGAGAGAGAACCTGTCATTAGCAACAGAGAAGCTGTTGCTATCCCTAGACCATGAGGGGCAAAAGGAAGGGAAATTGTAGGAGCTAGGGTTTACAAAATGCAGCCATTGCTAAAGTTGTGACCAAGTAAGGAGGGAGCTGGACATGAGGAGAATTGGGCAGTGAAGAATAAATACCCCAATTGGTCAACCCAATAGAAGGCCAGTAAGCAAGGGAGCCCAAGTAAAGGGATCAGTCCCCCAGGCATAGAGCAAGACAGAGGAAGGGTAAGTGGAGACTGCAAGGGGTCAGTGGAGAATAATCAGTACAGGTTTTAACTAGCAGGTGTCTTTAGACAAGTTATTCATTTTCTCTTAACTTCTTTTCTCATCAATAAAATGTGAAAAACAAAACCTAATTCCTAAGTACATGATTAAAGGGAAGAAAAGATATAAGTCACATATATTATGTTAGTATGTTGGTCCCTGTAATTTCCTTGTTCCTGGTATTCTGGGTATGGACCCCCCCAAAAAACAAAACAAAACAAAAACAAAAACAAAACACTGTATCTCACGTTCCTAAACTCTGAACTTTCTTCTGATTTGAGAGTTAATATATAAATTGAATATATCAAGAATGAGCTGAAGAAGTAAAAGATATGGCAATGTAGTTAAAGCAGAAAAAATTTACTTTGGTATATATAAAATTTTGCTATACCTAGCCTATGAGGAAGAGAAGCTTGTTGTGAATAATGGAGGTGACCGTATGTGTACAGCATGTATGTTTATCTTTATGTTTGTGTGGCAGCAGTGCTTGAATATATGCTGTGAGGCTGGCAATGATCATATTTTGGCTCCGCCATTCACTGGCTTTATGACCGTGGGCAAGTTACTTAATATCTCTGTGTATTAATTTCCACATCTGTGTAATGGGGATAACAATATTGTTTGTTGTGGAATAATATCGAGATACATGAATTAAGTTCTGAGAACAAGTCTTGGGACATAATAAGCACTTACTAAAAGTTAATATTACAACAGGGATTTTTTAATGCATATACAATGTTACATCCACTCATATTTTAGTTATAATTATGTTGAAGAAAGGTTGACAGTGACTGTTCTAGTGACAAAAAGCTCATCAGTTTTTATATAGCCTGTTTGATCTGGTCATTTGTTAGATTTTATTTTACTTGGTCTTGAAATAAAGCTGAAATAGATTTTAAGTCACATCTTGAATTGATTGTGTTCTGTAGATATTTTCCTTTCTAGTTCCATGTCTGTCTTCTATAGCCATATAATTTAAGAAACTACTTTAGTTAAATATCTTCTGTTAGAGTGAGGTGAAATCATTTGTGTATGTCTATCTGTATGTGTGTGTGTATTTGGAATAAAAAATATTTTAAATTTATATAATTTATTATTATAAAAAAATCATAGTGAAAAAACAAATGAGTTTACTTTTACCCATGTATCAGTTTCTTCCAATTTGAGTGTTCAATTAATATAGCCAATCAAATGGGCTAAAGATTAAAATATAATTTCATGTAAGTATGAGATAAATTGAGTAATTATACTTATAAATTATTGAGAAATAATCTTTGTTCTCATTCAAAATAAATTCATCAAGTCATTATAATTACATTAACTAGTACAGTAAATGGAAAAGTAAAATGGGGTGAGTTATTTTTAGGAAGAACCCCAGCAACGTAAAACTATGAGATTATTCTGATCCTCCCACCCCCAACCCCACCTCTGCCCTGTTAGAGAATAGGACTGCCCAGGGCCTCAAGAGGGGTGACCAAAGGATGGGGTTGACACCAGGTAGGTCAACCAGATTAAGTCAGTTATCTCTGGAGATCTGAATGGGAAGGTTAGGAAGCCTCAGGGGCAAAGAATCTGTGCAAGTGGAGGGTTGTGCGGAGATGCAGGAAAGTCAAGTCACAGAGAGAAGCAGAGATAAAGAGCCAAGGTAAATTTGGGGATTGAGAAAGGGCCAAAGAGACAGAGAATATCTGGAGATTTTCTAGTTAGTTTGAGACCAAGGTACCTTCTATACTTGAGATACATGAGATTTTTACATAAATCTCCAGGGCTGATTTATATCTTATTTATTTATTTATTTATTTATTTATTTATTTATTTATTTATATCTTTTTTGTCCTGAGTCATATTTGACTACCCATCTCTCTTACTTTTTAATCCCATTAAAGGGTAAGGGAACTATCCTCTTACTTTCCTTCTTCCCCTGGAGAGATAGCTAGAGGAAAGAGATAGAGAACCCTCATTTTTCTCCTTCTGATTATATAAGAAGTTAAAACATTTTCTTTGGCTTAGAAGCCATGTGCCTACCCTTTTGGCCAGTGGCAAAGTCCACCCTGATCTGAGCTTCTTCAGTATATTCCTGTCTCGTATCTTCCTATCCCTACCAAAGAAAATGACGTTCTCCAATGAGATTTCTAAAAGGCTCAGTTCATGGATACATACAATCTGTAAAATTAATAGAAGTTTGGATCATCTTACATTGTTAGGTCTTTAAAACACACAAACTAAAGATTCTTCTAATTAAACAGGTCTAGAATTTAAAAGATCCTAACCACTGACATCTGTGCTGAATATTAAAAAAAAATATTTTGAATTATTTCAAGAATGGCTAATTAAGAGCAAGATAATGGCTTGCTGTTGATATAGATCAGATTTGAAGCTTCATTTGATTTCATTTTTTAAACAGTTTTGTCTTACAGAAAATTAAGTGAATATTTCATACTTGCAAATGGTATCTTATGAACTTCTGAAAGTGAGCTTTTTTTGGAGCTTGATTAATGTCAATGCCTATTATCAATCTGTACCTAATGTCATTTTCCTGCTTAATAGCATTGAAATCAGAAAAAAAAAATCATTATACCTCATTCGTTGGCACATACACTGGGGTTTTGGTGAAAGGAAATCCATTTCGCATGCACTGTTTTAGTAAGGATTTGTTTAAAATGTAGGTTGTTCTACTTTAAAGCTCAACGCTCTGGACATTTTGAACCCTTTGCTTCATTAACTACATTCATTCTAAAATACCTTTCCATTTAAAAGAGGAGATAATTGTAATACCTTGAAGCAAATGAGATGTTATTGCAATAATTAAATCCAAAATGAGATGCAGATACTTTAGACCTGCTGCTGTTTCAGCTAGTTAATAGCAAATAACATTTCCATTGGTCACACTGATTTCTTTCTTTTCCAGTTGAGGTGGAGTACTGCATACTAATCGTATTCTAATGCGTTTTACAAGAGGTAAAATGTGTATTAAGCTCTATCACACTATTTCAAATTAATTTAACTTGACAAAAATTATAATAATTATATGACATGATGCTTTCATCCCATACAAATATGCACCAGATCTAAGAAAATAATTTTACATAACAATAAGATTACTTGAATACTAAGTGCATGTTTTCCATTAATGAATCTGTTGGTCCAATCAGGGGGCTTTTTATTAGTCCTCTAAAGCTTCAGAAACTTCCAGTGTTTAAGATGTGTCCCGGCACTTCAGCTGGAGGTGTGGAGCCTGTGGACATGGTGGGATGTGTGGATGGGTGTGTGAAGAGGAGAGAGCAGCTCTTTTCTATGAATAGTGTGATTTGGGGAGGGCAGAGGCATATCCTTTCCATCAAGGACACAACTATGTTAAAATATTAAACTGGGATACATTATTTGTGTCAAACCACATATGCAATGGGAAGTTTCTGTTTATAGAAATGACCTAAATATACAATTTCTCTTAAAGAAATACTTCAGGTAGATGGATTTCTCTCTCGGTGAAGATTATTATGCTTTTTTGGTGTCTGAGAAATGAAAATCACTATGTTCTTCCTGCCTTTCATTTTGGTCCTTACTTATGCTATTCTTAATGTTTTCTCTATCTTTTGTCTAACTTTTACTTTAAAATAATCATAATCATAATAACTGACATGTTTAGCATGTATTGAACACTTAATGGGTGCTGGACACTGTGCTTAATGCTTTGAAAGATTACTGTACTCAATCCTCACAATAAACATATAAAATGGATGATCTTATCTGTAATTTTAAGCAAAAAAAAAAATGTAAATAGTGTCTTTTAAAAAGTATTCTGAATCTACCTTTTAACCTACACTCTTATCAGAAAAACCAGGGAAACCTCATTTCCCGGAAGCCCCTTTCTTTACCTGATTCTCTGTGAATGCTGTTATTTTTTTCAAGACTTTATTTATTCATGAGAGACATAACAGAGAGAGGTAGAGACACAGGCAAAGGGAGAAGCAGGCTCCCTGTGGGGCCCCTGCTGCGGAACTTGATTCCAGGACTCCAGGATCATGACCGGAGCCAAAGGCAGACGCTCAGCCACTGAACCACCCAGGTGTCCCTGCGAATGTTTTTAAGTGCTGCTGCTCCAAAGCTGGTGCTCTGAGCTTCCATTTTCTTGCCCTCTGGCTCACCATACTTGTACCTGTACTGCCACCTCTTTTATTCTGGGTGGTTCTTAGTATTTTGCTCTTTCTTTTATTACTAACTTTTCTACTGAGTTTGGCATTTTTTAGTGATGAGTTATTTGAGTTTATCTGATCCCTTTCCCCATTGCTAGTGTGCTGTTATTGGGTGTTTAAAGAAGAACCAGCTCCTGTTCCCATCTACAATATTTTTTATAATATTTCTGTTTTCATTTTTTTAATTTATTTTTTTATTGGTGTTCAATTTGCCAACATACAGAATAACACCCAGTGCTCATCCCATCAAGTGACCCCCTCAGTGCCCATCACCCAGTCACCCCCATCCCCTGCCCACCTCCCTTTCTACCACCCCTTGTTCATTTCCCAGAGTTAGGAGTCTCTCATGTTCTGTTTTAAGGCAGAACCTTCTCTCCTCCGGCCACAAGGAACTTGAGGGGATGCCTGGGAAACCATCCCAGTGCACCATCCAGACCCCTACAGTTTGCCTCTCCACTGACCTTCTTCAAGGTGATTCCTGTGCGGAAACCACTCCAGATTAAAGTGCTACCCTGGGGCACTGAGTGGTTCATTGGTTGGGCGTCTGCTCAGGGCAGGATCCTGGAGATCAGAGTCCTGCATTGGGCTCCCCAGAGGGAGCCTGCTTCTCCCTCTGTCTGTTTCTCTAGCTCTCTCCGTGTGTTTTTCATGAATAAATAAATAAAATCTTGAAAAAAAAGGGTCTCCCTGGCTCCCCTAATTTCAGAGCCTTCGACTTGGGAGTGACTCTTCGTCCATTGTTTCTCCTCATTAGGTTAGGCTCAGCAGAGTGGTCTGTAGGGAAACTGAAACCCTGAAGGTTTGCACATTAGTTTTCTTTCTGAGGGTTTGCCTCCTACAGTAATTTTTTGGAAGTAGAGACCCCTTTCCTTCCTTCTCCCTTTCCATTTCTTGAACTAAATAAAATATTTTGGTGGGGAAAGGAAAACTATCCTAGTTTCCATTATCCCCGTCCATCCCTTAAACTGCTATGAATTGAACCCTAGTAAGTCCATATGTGGTTTATGTATACAATGGAATATTACTCAGCCATTAGAAATGACAAATACCCACCATTTGCTTCAACGTGGATGGAACTGGAGGGTATTATGCTGAATGAAGTAAGTCAATCGGAGAAGGACAAACATTATATGTTCTCATTCATTTGGGGAATATAAATAATAGTGAAAGGGAATATAAGAGAAGGGAGAAGAAATGTGTGGGAAATATCAGAAAGGGAGACAGAACATAAAGACTCCTAACTCGGGAAACGAACTAGGGGTGGTGGAAGGAGAGGAGGGTGGGGTTGGGGGTGAATGGGTGATGGGCACTGAGGGGGGCACTTGATGGGATGAGCACTGGGTGTTATTCTGTATGTTGGCAAATTGAACACCAATAAAAAATAAATTTATTATAAAAAAAAAAGTCTCCATATGTGTCTCTACATTCTTTGCTTTTCTACCCAGGTCAGTCTCTCCATCCTCATGCAATGAGGGCAAATGATGCTATCTTTATCTTTTTAGATCCCAGATCCATAACTCAAGACCTTATTTCTTTCCTGGTGCCAAGAGTGTGACCTACTTACATTTCCCTCTCTCTCTCTCTTCTTTCACCTTTTATGACATTGTGTTTGTCTTGAACTCTTATCCCCTTCAGAACACTGGTAAACTGTAATTTCTAATCCATCTTTGACAATGCAGTTTTCAAAAATAGCACATAAAATAATGTCTTCTTTATATGAGTTTTTATGGTTAGTTCTTAGTAAGCAGAATGTACAAAATTAGCAAATAATGACAGTTATGGAAATGCTAGTCCTCTGAATGCTTAATTCAAAATGAAATGGGAGCTAAATGGGAGCTAAATTTCTAATATCCCTGAGATTGCCTTTTGACTTTCTGCATGGGTGTTCCCCTGCCAGTGTTCGATTTTTATGGGGTCTCAGTCAGCCCAGCAAAACAATGAGATTTCGACTCCAGGAAAAGTGAGGTTGACTTGACTGCTGGGTCAGCTCTTAGCCCACCTGGTCCAGAGAATGCTTGCCGGCCCACCTTCCATTCTCTGTAGCCACTGTAATTGATTAATTCACATTCATGGCTTGAATCACCATGAACTTCTGTCCACATAGTTACTCATCACATGACCCAAAGAAGCATGTTTCTTGCCCCTTAGTAGGTTAAACCTCATTAGCGTGATTTATTTATTTATTTATTATTATTATTATTATTATTATATATATTTTTTTTAGCTAAAGTACCATGAAAATGCCTTTCCTACCTAGGATGAGATAGGTTTGGAAGGAGTGACTTTTAGGGGAACATAATTTGTTGGAAGGCATAGTTTTAATGTGACTGTATCTTAAAGGTTCCATCCTTGGCTTGAAATATGCTATGAAAACAAAGACAACTTGAGGGAGAATATTTTTAAAAAGTAAGAATCGAAATTCAAAAATAATGACTGAGGCCAAAAGTATTATTAATAAATGTATTGACTTCCAAAGTACACTGAAATTTTTATGAAACAGAAGTTAACCAATGGCTTAATTTATGTGGGGAACATCATTATTTTGCAACTTATCAGAGTTCAGCAGAGATAAAAATCCTTTAATAAATAAAGAGGCAGCAATTTTTGGTAACTATGAATAAAAAGGCAAAGGGCATAGCTATATTAGCAATTTTGGTCTTGATCTACACCACAGGCATTTCAATAGCTACTATTTCAAATTCATTTTAAACTCTTTTTAAAAAATTGTTTGCATTTTAATAGCTTTGCTTCTAACACTAGAATGCAAATGTGAATTTTTGCCTGTAGCATATTTTATTCTTACCTTGTCAAAATCACTAGGAATCTACATTCTGATAATAATACCCTGCACTTTTCAGAGATCAGAGGAAGAAGGAATGTAGGGGTAAAAGTGAGAGTTGGTAAGAAAAGGAATCTTGGGAAAATGAGGAGAGTTAGAAACAAAGAAATAGAAATACAGGAGGAAGGATTTGGAAATAAGGAGACCCTGGAGAGAGACAAGGAAAAACAGATTGAAAAGCATGAAAGAGAAATTCAGTAAATTATGACTTTTGGTGTTTAGACCAGTTGATTGGGTTTTACTTTTTTCCATTTACTTGGATAATAGACCTTTCTCAACTTCTATCATTACCATTTGGAATGCTCACTGCATAACAGTTAAGAGCACTCCCTTCTTCGGTGGAGGTGGCTTACCACCTTTAATTTTCAGAGTTCAAAATTTTGATGTTTTTAAAATACTCTTATTGAATACTGATGGTTTTGCTAATGGATGGAAGAATTTTTTGTATAACTTTATTATGGAATTTTACAGATTTTGGTCTGTTACATGTGCTTAAATACCTTTTTGACATTCAAACACTGGCAGAAAATCTTTTTTTGTTTTGTTTTGGTTTTGATTTGGATTGTTAAGGCTTTCTTATACTAAAGTAGTTGAAGGTTATACTTTGAATCAGCAGATATTTTGTACTTCTCAGCCTTTTTTTTCAATTCAAACTCAGGTTTATGGTCTAATTAGGGATGACATATGGTATGAACAACAACAAAATGACACCTTGGTGGAACAAAAAGGTAAATGGATTAGGCACTTTCCCACAGTTTTCAATTGTTGTGAGCAAATCATTCAAAGAATGTTCTGAGTCAAATAATCAGAGTGCTACCATTTTCTACCTGCTCCCATTGTAGACACTGTCAACCTCCTATTTGAAAGATTCCAATTTCCTTTTCACTGGTGTCCTGGAGTTCATGTTTTTCAATTCTTAGGCATATTTTATATGATAGCAAAATCATTCTGGAGCAGTTTTGTCCAGTAGGTCTTGACCTCTGCTCTGTGTCTGCCTTTTGGTTTCTCTAACTGTCCATTGCTTTCTGAAGCAAATAGAAATTTTTAACTCTGCCTTAACATTTTTATTTGTTTTGCTAACTTCATTTCTACTTTCATTTCCCACTGTGATTCTTTCATATCTACCATTCTTGTTAACAGATTGCCTTCTTTTTACCTGTATGTTATAACTTCCTGTCTAGTATCTTTTCTTCAGCCTGAACACTCCAAGAGAAGCAAAAGGCAGTTCCTCTTGTAGTTACTCACATAGCTCTCTACCTTTTTTTTTTTTTTTTTTGGTAATGTGAAAGAGATATGGGAAAAATAAAGTGCAGTCATGAAGTCCTTGAGGAGACAAGAGAGAATGGCGTTCAACAGGAAACGGGTTGGCCTCAGGGATATATCTCTTTTTTTTTTAAGATTTTATTTATTCATGAAAGATACACAAAGAGAGAGAGAGAAAGAGAGAGAGAGAGAGAGGCAGAGACACAGGCAGAGGGAGAAGCAAGCTCCATGCAGGGAGCCTGATGTGGGACTCGATCCCTGGTCTTGAAGATCAGGTCCTGGGGCTGAAGGCAGTGCTAAACCACTGAGCCACCCGGGATGTCCACATATATCTATCTTAATGTTAAAATTTTATTTTTACTCCTAGAAAGTTGAAATAAATACTTTTTTCCCCAGATGATTTATCTATATGTCTATTATATATATATATGTATAGATGATAGATAAATATATATATAAATACATATATAGTTAATAATATATACTATCTAATTATTACATGGGCATTAATAGGTTTATTATAAAATTTGTATTATAATGATTTCTTAATTAAAAAAATATATATATTCTACAGTTAAAATATAAATAATATATTTTATATGGAAGGATCATTATGGAATAATTTTTATTAATTAAAAGGGTGATAAATACTTGCCAGCTGATGTTTTAAAATGTGGTTTTTTGGCAACATACAATCTAAACAATATATACATGTGTTCTTTTCTATAAAATATAAACAGTTGCCTGGGAATTTCCATGAAATACTTGCATGCCTTGGTTGTTTCAATTTGTACTTCAGACTCTAATTTCTGATATAGTCTTTTGAATTGAAAAAAATTATTAATTATATATTATTTTCAAAATTTATTAAGCACTCATCATTGTAGACCGTGGGTACCCTAGGCAATATTTTTCATTTCAAAAGATAAGAAAATGTAAGGGAAAGCATATCTAAACAATTAAGAAGTTATTCAATTATGCTGAGAGTTTTTTGTCAAAACATTATTGCACATATTATATTTTTCACTTCTTTCAAGTCATATGGTGCTATTGACAATGTTTACAAAAGTTTTGTCACCATATGGCTGGTAGTCAGATGGCTGATGCACAGGTGTGCACTAACCACACCGAGGTTCATTTGTTTATTTTACCTCATGGATAATATGGAAAAAAAATGATGACAAATATTGGCAAGGTAGGAAAACACAGCTTGATTGAATGTTCTGTGTACCACAGTACTATTGGCATGATGAAAAATTGTTTTGAAGGTGTTTCAATGTAAAATGTACATGTGGGGCACCTGAGTGGCTAAGTTATTAGTAAGCGCCCACTTTTGGCTCAGGTCATGATCCCAGGGTCCTGAGGTGGAGCGCCCCATAGGGCTCCCTGCTCAGCTGGAGCCTGCTTCTCTCTCTCCCTCTGCCTGCTGCCCCTCCCTCTACTTGTGTTCTTTCTATCAAATAAATAAATAAAATCTTTTTTTCTTTTAAATATACATGTTACCAGAATCAAGGGGAAAATACTGAAAAGTTTATAAAATGGCAGGCTTGTGAGAATATCAGTTTTATAGTTTAATATATGGTTTGCTTAGGAATAACAATGAAGGGCAGCCCGGTGGCTCAGCGGTTTAGCGCCGCCTTCAGCCCAGGGCATGATCCTGGGGTCCTGGGATCGAGTCCCACATTAGGCTCCCTGCATGGAGCCTGCTTCTCCCTCTGCCTGTGTCTCTGCCTCTCTCTCTCTCTCTCTCTCTCTCTCTGTGTGTCTCTCATGGGGAAAGAAATAAAATCTTAAAAAAAAAAAAGAATAACAATGAATCATTTCAGGAAGATGGGGGAAATATGAAAACATTGGGGGTTGTTTTTGAGTCTTAAATATCTCCTGTTATGATGCAGTGACAGTTTGAAAATGTATAGACTTTGAAATTAGATCTGAATTTTCTTCTTCCTGACACTCCCAGCTTTGTAACCCTTGGAGAGTTAATTCTCAGAAATTGAGTATTCTCATCTCTAAAACAAAGTTGATATGACCCATGTCACATTTGAGGATATGAGGAAAATCAAATGAATCAATGTATACAAAATGTATTAGAAAGTGCACAATGCAATAGCTATCTTTGTCATCAATATAGTTTTGCAAAATAATTTGTTTTAAGGGGTGCCTGGGTGGCTCAGTTGATTACTGACTCTTGATTTCAGCTCAGGTCATGATCTCATGCATCTTGGGATTGAGCCCCTTGTTGGGATTGGTGCTGAGCGAGGAGTCTGCTTCAAGAATCTCTTCCTCTGCCCCTCCCCACACTTGTGTGGCTCTCTCTCTCTCTCTCTCTCTCTCTTAAATAAATAAATAAATAAATAAATAAATAAATAAATATTAAAAAAATAATTCCCCTTTATTTATTACAAAATATAAAAGACCTTGAACTTTTTATTACATGGCAAAGAGTGAGCACTAGGATGAAACTGTAGTCTTTTAAAAAAATAATTGGGAAGTACTTTAATAACAATTATACCTCTGTACACTGAAATTTCATGAGAGACTCCAATGGATTTCCGGAAAGTGTAATAGTGTATAGTTTTATAATCCTCTAGTTGATAGCTATGCAGATTCTTTAGGACATGTCTGTTTATTTTATCCTGGTTCTATATTCCTTCTATGTAGGGGCTTGTGAAGAAAACACATTTACTGATGTTTATCAAGCACCAATTGTCTGTGTAATCTTTTCACTTACTTTTTCTTGGTTACTTCTCACAATAATATTTTCCAGTTGGCAATATTAGGCCCTTTTAAATAAATGGACAACTGAGGGATTGGAGAAGGTTCAGAGTCCAAAGACTGGGGTTTACTCCAGTCATAGGACTAATGAATGGTGTATTTGTCCTGGAGCTCGTTCTCACTGCATAGCTCATTCTTCCATTAATCTTGCATGTTATTTCAAAAATTACTATTAATTTATCCTTCTAAATTTATAAAAGGAGGAGAAGAAATGACTTAGTAACTGTGTGGGCAGCTAGTGTACTTTGTATCAAGCATTCCACTTGGTGCTTTACATATATCATGTTAAATCTCACAGAGATTATGTCAGCCTTGTTATTTCCATTGGTATCCATTAGGACACTCTTGGCTACAATTAGCAGAAAGTAACTGAGCTAAAAATTGTATAAGTTATTCATAATAATATGTCCAAAAGTAAGAAGAGGAATGGGTCTTGGATTGACAACCTACAGGATCAACTGTTCTTTTATGGATAGTTTTTGTTGGGGGGATGTTGACAGAGTTTGGGATTTATTTATTTATTTATGTATGTATTTATTTATTTATTTTAATTTTATTTATTTATTCAAGATAGACATAGAGATAGAAACAGGCAGAGGGAAAAGCAGGCTCTATGCAGGGAGCCCGACGCGGGACTCAATCCCGGGACTCCAGGATCACACCCCGGGCCAAAGGCAGGCGCCAAACCACTGAGCCACCCAGGGATCCCCGAGTTTGGAGTTTGGGATTTGAACCATTATGAGCTCCAACTAAGTGCCAAGCATTTTCCCATCAGGATTGGTATCATCTAGATTAATAAATAAACTGAGGTTCAGCCAAGCCAAAAGTAGTTAAAGGTTATATAAATTGTAATTGGTAATCTGGGCATCCAAATCAGGTTTTTGTTTTTGTTTTTGTTTTTGTTTTAATCTGTACTTTTTTTCTGGTGAATACACCACTGGAATATCTAGAGTTGATCTATTCATCTGTTTCCATTAATCTATAGAGTAGATTTTGACTTGCTGATGTACATATTATCTCATTTTATGTGATGATATGGCATTATGATATAGATATATTAAATACATTATGATAGGGATATCTCTATAGATATAGATATCAACATAGATATACTATAGTCTACTTGAGTAGATTAGAAATCTTATTATCCTACCTGATCCACTGCAACTCCTTAGTATGTCCGTGTTCATCATGAAAGAACCATGAAGACAATAAAAATCTAAAGATGTGGACCCAGTTACACTGGTCCTGTAAGTCAGATTGCTTTTTCATATTTATTTGTACATGGTAAAATCTGTATCACAGCTTAGTTTTAGTTTTTTTTTTTTTTTTTTTTTCTGAAGGTATACTGGAGCCACTCCTACCAGCTCAGAGAGCTAGCATTTTTTCCCAAGTACACTTTCAGAGACATCGCATCGGTAGCTTGAAGTCACACATAGTAGGAGTATCTATACCACAAAATTGGCAAACACTACGTATTAGAGCTTCCACTTTTCTTTCTTACCCATCTCCCATCTTCTGCTGCCCTAGGAGAACCGGCTGTTAAGCATTTTCAAACTTGTCACTGCTTTTAACTCTTAAACTAGGAAGTCTGCTGAAGTATTTGAGAGATTTGTGAAGAGTCTGCTTCTAAGCAAAATATTTTACCCTCCTGTTCCCTAGAGATAAGCTCTGACTTTTGCAAGTTATTTACTTTCTCTGAGCCTGTAAACTTAAGATTTAAATATTTTTCTTTATTGTAGGATTTATTAATTTTCTCATGTTCTTTATTTCCGTGAAGAGACCTTGTGATAGAGTGGCTTTCTTCATTTCTCACTTAGGTGCTTATCTCTCTACATGGGATATTCAGCAGTCTTCAAGTTCTACCCAAGAATGTTTTGTTTGAAAAGGCCCTCTTTTTCAAGAACTGCCAATGTATTTTTTAACATATTTATAAATAAATTGCTTCAATTTGCCTTGAACAACATTTCAATAAAGGACAATCTTAAAGGGAAATTTTCATTTTTGCCATATCAACAATTTTAAATGTTAAGTATGCACAGCTCTTAAGGAAGTCCTTATAGCAATAGATCTATACATAGTTCACAGCATTTTATAATAATTCCAAATTTAGAGCCCCTATTATATGTGCTATTATCAGCAATTTAAATTATACTCAATAAAAGCCTTCACATTAAAAAATGTAGTTTATAATACTTTTTCATAACAAATTCTGGTGTGCAAATATCTTAGATTTTCAAAGTGATGAAAATAAAGGTTATTTTATAGAAGGTCTGAATGGGTAAGAGAAATAATGAGTTTCAGAGTACATAAGTGAAACCCAAGGTAGTTTGGTTAGGAATGAGTGTTTCTACTGGTAACTCACTTAGGCCTAAGAGAGCTCTTGTAGTGGGAAAGGACTGGAGACATCCAGTTTTTTTGTTTTGTTTTTTGTCGTTTTTCTAAAAAATTTATTTAATTATTCATTTTTAAGTAGGTTCCATGCCCAAGGTGGAACCCAACGTAGGGCTTGAACTCATGACCCTGAGATCAAGACCTGAGCTTTGATCAAGACCTGAGCTGAGATCAAGAGTTGGACACTTGAGGCACCTGGGCAGCTCAGTCATTTAGGGTCTGCCTTTGTCTCAGGTCCTGGGATTGGGCCCCACATTGGGTTCCCTACTCATCAAGGAATCTGCTTGTCCCTCTTCATCTGCCCACCCCACCCCCACTTGAACTCTCCCTCAAGTAAATAAACAAAATCTTAAAAAAAAATTGGATGCTAAACTAACTGAGCCACCTGGTTTTTGACTTTTTAAAGTAATTGATACATTTCTTTTGATTAGAGACGCCTTCATTCAAAGGTATTAAAAGTAGCCTCAATTTTTTCTTATGACTTTATAAATTATTAAAGCCAATGTGTCTATCTGCCATGTTATGTAAACTTCATTGATGTCTCAAGAAGAAGTATGGAGAAATTCCATTGGACAGATGATTTGATCAAGAAAATGTGAAACGAGGAATGGATGTGAGTGAGAATAATTGTAAGGAGTTATATATTTCATTCCATTTCATTCCAGAGACCTGGAAAAGGGAATAACTGAGGTATAAAAATTCATCAATGAAATGATATGCTAAACCCAGATTTGTTCAATGAATTGAAATGAGTTAGAATGAGAAGGAACTTATTCAACCACTTGTAACAGTGAATAGTAAACTTTTGGAAACTTTTCCTTGAAGAGAAGATGAAGGCAGAAAACAGGCTCAATAAAAATTCTAAAGCAATTCAGCTGTTTTAAGTGTTTAGCTTGTTTTAAATGTTAAAACTCTTCAGCGTGTCTAAAATGATTAAGGAAATGTGTTTAGAGATAGTTTAACTAACTACATATGTCAACAGTTCTCAGTGTTCATGTGCCTCAGAATCACAGCAGCACTTGCTCAGAATGGAGATTTCTAAGTAGTACCACAAATCAGAAGTGGAACTTCTGGTGATTGAGGCCTGGAAATCTAAATTTTAACAAACACCAGAGATGGTGCAGTTGTGTATGGACCAATTAGAGAAATTCTGCTTTCCGTTGATGTGTGGAAAGAATATGCTAGTACATTTTTCAAAAGAATCATGGCCTCCAACCAATATGTGTTCTGGTGCCTCTGTCAGCTCCAGTTACAATGATCTACCATTGACTCATTGAACAAGTCCTATGGTGTTAAGCCTTTTGTCTTTTCTTTCGTTGTTCCCTCTTGGAGAAGTTCTCTTCTCTCTGTATTTACTTACTGAGGTCAAATTACTGAGGTCAAATCTTTTAAGACCCACTTCAATTTTCCCTTCCTCTAGTAAATTTACCTCATTTCACTCAGTCAAAATCTATCTCTCAACCATGGGTTTCCATAAGACATTGAATATATAGAGCATTTATCACAGTTATCTTACATCTATATAAAGTTCTTTACCCATTATGTAGGTGCTTATCTATCAAGTAGAGCAGAGGTTGGCAAATTATGGTCTGCAGGCAAATTCTGGCCCATAGCCTGTTTTGTAAATAGTGTCTTATGGGAACACAGTCATGTCTATTTGACTATACATTGTTTAAGACTGCTTTTGTGCTATAACAGCAGAGTTGAGTAGTGGTAGCAAGGATGATGGTTTTCAAAGGATGAATGATTTTCAAAGCCTAATATATTTACCTTCTTGTTCTTTAGAGTTTGCCAAACCCTGAACTAGAATGTGTGCTGTATTTTTAAAAATTTTTTAAAAAATTTTTTTAAAAATTTTATTTATTTATTCATGAGAGACACAGAGAGAGAGGCAGAGATATAGACAGAGGGAGAAGCAGACTCCCTGCAGGGAGCCTGGTATGGGACTCGATCCCAGGACCCGGGGATCACAACCTGAGCCAAAGGCAGATGCTCAACCACTGAACCACCCAGGTGCCCTGTGTGATATATTAATATACTAATTATATATTAGCATTTTAATGAATTATTTTGCAGAGATTTGGTACCTGTAAATTATATAAAACAATTGATGAAAGAATGGATAGTTGGTAAATATACAAATAAAGGAAAATAAAGGAAATATAAACTCTTCCCCCATTCTTGCCTTTGTTTTTAAGTCCCTGTTCTTGATATTATTCAGTGCTCCAATAGAACTTCATGAGATGATGGAAAGTGTTCTCTTTTTATGCTCAATTGCAGTAGCCACTAGACCACATCACTTTTGAGCACTTGACATGTAACTTGTGTGTCCAGACAACTGAATTTTAATTTAATTTTAATTAATATAAAATTAAAATATAATAGCTAGTGTATATCATATTGGAGAATTTAGATAGAGGAAAAAATAGACATATTTATAAATTATTCCACTTAAACACAAATAGCACGAAATGAGAGTGAGAGGAAGAGAAAAAAATTGTTTAATAAAATCTGTAAGGGAGCTCTGATGCCTCTATTTGGTTAATAGTTATACATTGGAAAGATATGTAATCCTTCATATTTTGGCTAAGCATTCTGAGGCTTGAATGTAACAAATTAGAATCCAATTCCAAAAGTGTGAATAAAATTTTTACAGATACAAGCTCTCTAGCTTCCATTTTTTCTCATGGTTTTCCTGTATTTGCAGTGATTACTTAGCATTAATTGAAAGAGTAAATCATGGGGAGCCTGGGTAGCTTACTCAGTTGAGAGACCTACTCTTGATTTCGGCTCAGATCATGATCTCAGGGTCCTGGGATTGAGTCCTTTGATGGGCTCTGCAGTTGGCAGGGAATTTGCTTAGGATTCTCTGTCTTCCTATCCTTCTGCCCCTCCACCCACTTGCTGCGTTTGTGCGTTTTCTCTCTCTCTCTCTCTCTCTCACTCTCTGAAATAAATAAATCTTTAAAATAAGAAAAAGGAGTAAATGGTGCCAAAATACAAGTGAATGAAGAATGAGAAACATATCAATTCAACATGTGGGCTTGTTTGCTTAATGCTGAGGCTGGGCATGGAGTAGCTGTAAGGGACAGAGCAGATGTAAGGGACAAAGGGAAGGAGAGACTGGCTAGGGGCTTTGGATGCATTATCATTAGGAGTGAAGCAATAGAGGGCTTTGGTGTTTCCCCAACTTATTTGTGTAGTTACCACGGCTCCACTTGTGTTTACTGAACTTTAATTAAACTTCTTGTGTATATGCACATATTTGATAAGAATCCCACAGCTGTAGAAGAGTGCAAATTGAAGGAATTGTGAATTGATGTGTTTAAACCTATACACCTGCTTTGGGGTAGAGACAAGAGACGTATCCAGCATATGATGAAATGGAGTAGGGGGGTGGAAGGAAGTCATTTCTGTTGTTATCTTGCAGAGTCTGAGAGCAGTAAAACACTCATTGAATATTCTCTCCAAAATGGGTGATGCATCCACTTAAATTATCACCTCCATCTCAGTATATCTATGTATCAATATAGATATTATATGTATCATATATATAGATATCTATATCATTTGATATGTGTGTATACACACATATATACTTAAAAAAATATATATATATTTAAATTTCTATTTATTTATTCATGAGACAGAGACATAGGCAGAGGGAGAAGCAGGCTCCGTGTAGGGAGCCTGATGCAGGACTCAATTAGGATCATGCCCTGAGCTGAAGGCAGAAGCTCAACCACTGAACCACCTAGACATCCCATATTTAAAATATATTTATGTATATATTTAAAATAAAGTGCTCTGCTCTCCTCTAAATTTCCTAGGCAGAACAGAGGAAGGGAAGACCATATTTTATTATTTTCTTTAAATGCTAAGATTATATTTTAAATGGATCTATGTACCTGAGGAGGTAGCAACCCCTAATATTAGGTGAATTCTCCTTTTCCAATGTGAAGATCTTTAAATTAGGGAGGAGAGAAAAAGACAACTGAATAAACTTTTAGAAACATAGAGTAAGCTTCTCTTTAACTTATGATATTTACTTTATTAATATAATTACACAATAAAATTTTATCAGATATTTTTCTTTACTCTCATTTATGAAATCACTTTCTTCATTCTATTCATATGCATTTGTTCAGTTGTGATGATATAATCACCAGGGTTATTTTTTTGAGTTATATAATGCAGATGTACAATATTATCACTTCCTACCAAATTATTTGAAATACAGCATTCTTTGAATCCATGTGTGATTTTTTTCCCAAGCCACAAGTATTCATTTCCAGAAAGTAAAGATTTAAAAAATTGATCATGAAATTCATAGATGCTACAAACTATTGATATTTAAAAGATGAGGTTATACTGCCTTGAATAATGAATGAAATTGTGTTATAAAATTTTTTTCCCTTTTTTTTAGCAGACTCTTATCAGATTACTTCTGTATCCCAAACCATCATTGCCTGAGGCCATTTCAGGCTGATGTATATTTCCAAAGAGGACTTTATTTTGAAAAATAAAGTGACTAGTGATTGCCCTGTAATATGAGGCACTGTGTAAAGGCTCAAATATCAATCAACTCTTTTTTCCTAGAGGATTATTTTATAGAGAGACCCTCCTCCCATCTTCTCTACATTTAGTTGTTACATATGGTGAGGTTCATTTAGAAATGAAGCCATGAAAACAAACAAAAATGACAAGGAAAAAAATCTAAGAAGTTCCACAGAGAAAACTGTATGCATCAAAAGGCTTCTGAAGGTGGGTGGTCTCTGGAAGGCTACTCTGAGGTCTTTCAAGACTCCCATATAGCAGCATTCTTTTGGTGAATTTTTGCCAATGGACACAGCTGTATTCACATGACAGTGCTTGGGGATATTAAACATTCTGCCATATAACCAACTTGCATTTTTCTGATTTTACGCTTAGCTAGCAAATTTCTGATAACTTGGCTTCCTGCATAGTTTGCTTATGAAAATATAATATGAAGATTTGACTTGTGAAAAGATAACATGTTACATGGTGTCAGTATTTTCAATGATTAGACCTGACATTTGCCTCCATGAATTTCCCTCTTGTCTGTCTTTCCCAGATTGAGCAGCTATCCATTAACTGGTTTACTATCTTCAGATGTTAATACATTTAGTGAAGTTACAACCAAGATCTGCTAAGCTCGGAGACATTTGACCCCTTCAGGATGACTTTTTATGGCTTCTGTCTTATATGTTAGGTGATAGATTCAGATAAAAAAAACTTTAGCAGTTTAACACTCAGAAAGTAGTCTTATTTTCCACTTGGACTAGACATTTGTAATCCCTGAAGAGGTATGATTAGAAATTGTGTTTCCTTTCACATAAAAAATTGTGGAACTTGCCAATAAGGAAGTCAGACGATGTTGGTTTTCTACATTCATTCAGGAGCATCCTCCATCAGTACTTATGAACTGGAAATACCTTAGAATTAAGACATGAAATTGTAGGATTTCTGAGATAGACTACAACATGTACTCTTCAATATCAACACTAATTTTTCAGGAAACATATATTGAATATCTACTGTGTGCCAGATGAGGTGCTATGTGGTGAATATATAAAGAAATACAAACCAAGTTGCTCACCATCTGTAGCCGAGTGGTTCTCAACTGGAGGTTATTTAGAAATGAGACCAGGGCATCTGGGTGGCTCATTCAATTGGGCATGATTATTATCCAAAGGAATATTATCCAATCCTTTGCCTTGGATTGTGATCCCAGGGTTCTGGGATGGAGCCCTGCATTGGCTCCCTGCTCAGTGGGGAGCCTGCTTCTCCCTCTCCTCCCTGCTCATGTGCTCTCTCACTATCTGTCTCTCTCTCAGATAAATTAATAAAATATTTTTAAAAAATGTTTGGAGACATGTTTGGATGTCACATCTCAGGGGAGGTAGTGACCTCTAGTGTCATCTCATACCATTTAGGGATGTTGCTAAACATTCCACAATGCACAGGACAGCCCTCCATATCAAAGAAATACCCAGTCCAGTAGTGCCAAAGTTGAGAAATTTTGACCTAGATGTTAAAATGAATGTAAGTAATTTTTTTGCATGACGTGTTAGTGTATCTAACAGAAGTACATGTGGCATATTAAGGGAGCAGCCTCAGCAGAAATGTTTTTATCCAATTGATATTTATTTTATATGTTGCTTATTACATACTATTCCAGGAAATGTTGAAGTCTCCGCAATAGTACTTTCACGATTCATATAGATATCATGTTATTACTTGATAAAACTTGATTAAAAGTCCAGTTTCCATACATTGATTCATTTTAGCTTTTATTGCACAGATTCCAAATCCCTGACTAGAAACAGATTTTCACTGTCACATAGAGAATATGAAAGTAATTTAGAGGTTCAGTGAGCTTTTACTGACTTTTGGGAATAGGCAAAATGTAGATCAACTATAGGTCGGTTCTTTAAGTCTCAGTAGTTTATTGCCCAGGAAGTATGTAATTTAATAAAGTATTGCTTATGGTGAAAATAAGATTTTCTACCTTCTGGACACTAGCAACATCTTTTAAAATAAAATAATAATAATAATAATAATAAGAAGAAGAAGAAGAAGAAGAAGAAATCCACATGCAAAAATTCCCACAAAACTGTATTAGATGTAAGCAAAAATAAATAACATTAAATTTTTAATCTGAAATTTAATTTTAATTTAATTTTACTGTGTCAAATAAGATAATTGATTACTGACTTTGTGTGTCCTTTTGTTTTCTGGATTTATGATCTTGGCATATCCAGCCTAATGCATATAACAAGCAGATATAAACAAGAGTGAATTGTCTGTAAAAATTCATGTCTCTTGATGAGTTGTTATGAAGAGGCTTTCTCATTCTTCTCTATTTCCTTAGCTTTTGTCATTAGAGAGAAAAATATCTTAGAACGATATACTTAATTCATCAAGAAAGTGCTTAAGCAGTTTGTCAGGAATGAGGAATACAGACAAGGGCAAGACATGATCTGTGCATGTGCATTTAATAGAAATACAATTATAAGTGGTATAACAAAGGCACCCATATAGCCACCATACATGCCAGAATTTCTTTTTTTTTTTTCATGCCAGAATTTCTAATGCTGTCTTAATGCTTAATGATCTGACCCATAGTGTCCACAAATGCATTTGTATTTGTCAGGCCTCGTGACTGTGCTACTGGGAGTCAGAGAATTGTGCTGTCAATCACCTTTAGGAGCAAAAGAAATCTTAATAGATTAGGCAGGGGTTGGGATATTCTAGGCGGAAGGGATGGGACGTTGAAGGGCATTGCAGTATGAACATACATCACAAGTTTATCAAGAGACAGTCTGTGCCCTGAGGCAAAAGTGGGGTTTCAATCTAGGATTTGAAATATGCTACAGGATGTATTGAGAATTTTAGGATTTATCCAATATGCAATTTAGATTCTTGAGTTTTTAAAGAAATGGGAATGATGTGATCATATTTGCTTTAGAAAAGATAATTCAGACAGAAGTTCATTTGATGGATTGGATAGAAGAAAAATAGAATGATGGAAATTAATTAGGGGGCTAATCTGGTAGACTACATGCCAAAGATCCAAACTAAGCTGGAAGATGATTTTTACCCAGAAGGGTGTGTTTTCCAACAGTGTTTACACCACAAATTGGATGGAATTGATGATGGCCAATTCGATGTCAGAAGAAGAAAAAACAAGAACTTGAGAATGGTGCTGTGGTTCTAACCTGGGTGGCATGGAGAATGTAGACTGCAGAACTGTTTTGAGAGTAAGGATGGTTTTTAGTTGCCTATGTCACATTAAGAAAGCAGTTGAGAAAATTGATCTGACCTTAGGAGAAAAGATAAAGTGGGAGATTAGGATTTAAGATTCCTTAGCAAATGTGGTTCTGTTTCTGAGAGGGGAAGAGGCTGCACAGCACAGGGTGCAGTGAAAAAGGGGACAATTGACAGAAGTTAAAAGGGAGAGCTGAGGAAAGGAGCCAAGAGCTCAGAATTAATTCAATTAATTAAAGAAATATAGATTCTGGGAGAGTGTTTTCATAGTAGTTAAAAAGAAAACAGGAAAGCTGGAGAATTAACAAAGATGTTAAATTTTGCATCAAGTACAAGAAAGATAAAGACTATGAAGAGCGCCTATCAATTTGGCAACTATGAAACTGTTAATAATATTGGCTATAAATTTTTCCATAATATTTGTGGATAAGATCTAGAGTGTGGGGTTGCGGTAAGTGTTGTAGGGTTGGTGTTTATTTTGATTAGTCCTGGTGAAGATTATTTATCAAATATTATATGTGATCGAACATTATTTTTTCTTCCTTGACTTTTTTTAATCATCTTAGATAATTTTTCTCATCCAAAAGTATGTACAGACACATAAAAGAAAGAAGAGGGATATGGAAAAGGAATTTGTAGATTATTTTTATTGGCTTACTCAATTTAGAGAGAAGGAAATTAGAATCAAAAAGGTTAAGTGTCTTGCCCAATATGTGCACACAGTCAGTTGTAAAACAGTCTGGGATTGGTCTCCTGATTCCTGGTCTGGTATATTATCCATTACTGCATGAACAGAAAGATAGAGGTCATTTCTATGCAGAGAAAAACAAATGAGCTGTGTCATTGAAGAAATGTTCTGCATGGTTTGCAGCCATCTGTCTTAAAGCTCAATCTGTACTCCCAGGAATTGAAACTGCTGAGCTGCATTTAGATGGACCATGTGACAGGACATGGAAAATATTTTATTTGGAGGGTTTGGTTATTTCCATATATGGAACATGGGAGATATTCCCATATTCAGGACAAGATGAAGACCCTAGAACTATGGAATTCTTGAGAATTGACCTTGATTTCCTGTTATGTAAGATTCTGGCCCTGTATGTCTTCTTGTTAGACCTGCTGCATTTTATGCATGTTCAAATGCTGTTGGAATAAAATAATAGACATTGCGTTTAGAGGGAAAATGATAAAAGAGAGCAGGCACTAGGATGGAAGTCGGATAACCTAGACTTTACCCCAAGTGCAATACTTTGTGCCTCTGGATACTTCACACTTTCTGAGCCTCAGTTTCCTTATTGGGCTAGGTCAGGATTTGAAACTGGAGGTCTTTGAAGTTCCGTGAAGACTTATTTGGTCAAGCTCAGGCAACTTTTAAAGTTTTAATGTCCTCAATCGGAAATGCTTTCTCTAGGATACCTTAAGTTCTCTTGTACTATGCCATGACCTCCGTAAGCATTTGGCTCTGTGAACCCTGATGTCTACCTCTCTTTCAGTTTGGCCATTCAATGATTCTACAATAGAGGGATTCAGAATTAGCAACTTTGTGGAGCCAAGTTCTCAAAGTATTAATTTACTATATCGAAACTACCGAAACAAATGCACTGACACTATATCTATGCAACAACAACAAAATAAATTAATAAACCTATAATTGTTTCCAGGCTTCTTATTTGGTGCCCATAATGACATACTTGCAAACTCCTGGGGAAAAAATTAACCTTAGGTTAAAGAAATATATATAATTGAATGTAATCAAGGTTATTCAAAGATTATCAGAAGAGTAGCACCAAGATGTGATCAATAGGATGTTCTTTCTTAGTTGATTGTGTTTAAACAGCGTTTCCAAATTACTTTCAGTAGGATTAGGTGAACTTGGGAGAAAAAGCAGAAGTGGTATACATGGAAATCTGTGGTGGTGCATTGTTACTAGCTCACTTTTTCCATAGAGTTACCTTTTAGACTAAGACAGGATTTTCGTTATAAGGAGTTACTGCAATTATATGTTTTCTTTCACAGGGGCTTTCTCAATTTAATTTTAAAGGGCTCATAAGATTTGTCCTATATATGGAACATTGGAGCTTTATATTCTATACAGGCATTCCTTGAAAATCCAAATATCACATGAAAAATTAGAAATTTGGTGCTAGGTATAATTTACGTGAAGTTACTTAAGTGTACTGCATCCAGCCAGTTGCGCTGGGTCTTTCTGGATGATAAAGTGGTTGTCATCTCAGTCAGATGATAAAAAACAATTCTCCAGAGTCCATCTGAACTCCTTCACCAAAGAGGACTGTTGAACTTTTAATAGTTTTGGAAAATGAAATAATCAGGCATTTATTTGTCAGAAGCTTAATATAAATTTATTTCATTTGATTTTATCTGGGCATTTTTATTGAATCTTACTTGATTTGATTTTTCTGACTCTTCTATGAGAATGGCTTTTTGCTTGTAAGTTTCACTCAAATTGACATTTCGATGGTTTAACACATTAATGAAATTCCTAGAAGGTAGGCTACATTCTTTGAAAAATAAAATATTGACAGAGAACACTAAAGGGACATTTTAAAGTACATTTTTATTTCCTTTGCAGCTTGATAACATATTTGCTGCTGTTTGGTAGTTCCCTAAGCCATACTTTCCACTACATGTCCAGATGATATTTGACAATGTTGCAGTACATCTTTCTGTATCTAGATTTATGTATGCAGATTGAGTTCTTGGCAATCTGTGAATGCCACAAAACCCTCATCTCCCAGTCTAGCAATATGGGAACAAAAGAAAGTACTTTCTGAAACCATGAAGGATCTTTTCCATAACCACTGAATCTTCCAGACCACATAAAATATCTAATTAGCTTCACAAAATTGTTTATTTTATATATAAAAAACCCAAACCCCACAAATGCACATATTGATACTGTCAGAGTACTATGTGCCAGGCACTCTTCTAAATTATATATATATATATATATATAATTCATTTCATTTGTTCTAGATAAGATCCCTATGATATAGGGTCTATTATTAGACCTGTTTTACAGATGAGGAAATTGAGGCACAAAGTCACACAGCCAGCAAGAGACAGAGCCAAGGTTCAAAAAAATGGCTTGCACTCAGGGTTGCTAAACCTAACCAATAAACAGTGCTGTACAGCTCTGACATAAATGGGAAAAATACTCTGTAGGAGTGTAGTTCTCAGGCAGACAGTAGACTTATCAGAAGTTCATACTCAAGCCAGAATTCTGCAACGTACTATTTTTTTTCCCATTAAGAAGACATACATAAGCTCTTTCCCTTTTCACGAGTGAGTAGCAGATTAAGCTAAGCCACTCTGAAATAGGCAAGAAATTTAGAGAATGCAAGGATAGGATAATTCAAACTTGAACTAGTAAGTAAATTGAGAAAAAAAATTTTGCATTGTAATCAGGTAAAACAAAACAAAACCAGTATTAACAGTGTGGTATTAAGTCTGCCCACAGGAGTTCTTGTCACTCTGCCTGGTTGCCCTGCTCTGAGCCATGCTCTTGGATGGCAGAGCTGCTGTGAAAGCTCTTCTTGTTAGCTTTGTTGGTGTCACTGATGCTAAATCTAGAGGTCAGTACCCAGAGGAAAACCTTTGAATAAGTAATCAGGAAAATATGGAGTCCCTTTGGAAAGTGTAATACTGAATTTAAAAAACCTTTCAAAATGCTCAAGTTGTCTTGAAAAGTATTATCTAAGTATCAAAAAGCTTCTGTTATTAATGTAAGACATTGTTTATATTTTTAATTACCTTGATTATAATAAGGAAATCATACGCCATGTGATCTCTCATCCAGATTACCAGACATTCAGAGGGCTGTCTAGAGTTGGAGAGCACGATGGACAATGTGGATAAAAGGCCAGAGCAGGAAGATTCCAAATGACCAGTAGTACGCAGCAGATCCTGGAGGGATTTCTCTGGCTCTTATAGATCTATAGCCTGAATTTTGTATGGGGTTTTTGTGCTCTAGGACAGGCAGTTAAGGGCACTGAGCCAGGTTGGGGTCATGAAGAATCCCTGAGAATCTCTTTCCCATGCTAACTACTTACAGAATCAGAGCCAAAGTTTCAATTATTGTTGTGTGGTTGTTGCAATTACTGTTGCTATTATGGTGGCACTTTTCAGAACAGTTAACATCAGTGCTGTGCTGAGGGAAGCATAGTCGGATAATGGCTTTTCTCCTTGCTTTATTGATTCTCCATTTACAAATACACATTTTTCCCTATATTCTTACAGTATGGATCTACTTCTAGAAGCCAAATACCTATTGTGCCAAGTTATAAACTGGTAAAGCACTGTTCTCAGCTCTGGGAATACAAAGATGAATAAGAAACTGCCTTTGCCTTAGCGTTTAGAATCTGATAGCAAAAGAATGTTTGAAATACAAGGCAATTGGTATTTGAAAATAAGACTGTATTTTATTCCATTTGTTTGTCTGTCTCTATGATTAACTAGTGAAAAATGGGAAAATGGGGCTAATGTCCTATTCATCTTAATATGTCCAGGGCCTGGCACATTTACAAGCTTTTCCAAAACTGAATCAGATGAACATCTAAGTTCCTATGTTCAATTAAATGTGCGATAAATCAACATTTAAAATTTTAGTAAATTGTTAGCCACACACAATCATGTGACCTCACACAAGGCTTTTGGTTCTCTGAACTTCTTGAAACATCTATCAGGGGAGGTCAATGTACCATCATAAGACAGAGAATGAAATTAATCCCCTAAAAGAAGTAATCTTTTATTTATGTATAATAGCTTCAGTGCTTACACAGAATTTACATACCATCATGTCTCTTTCCTATAGAAATTTGCATTTTTAAAATATTTTATTTATTCATGATAGACACAGAGAGAGAGAGAAACAGAGAGAGACAGAGAGAGAGAGAGGCAGAGACACAGGCAGAGGGAGAAGCAAGCTCCATGCAGGGAGCCCAATGGGGGACTCGATCCTGGAACCCCAGGATCACACCCTGGGCTGAAGGTGGCACAAACCGCTGAGCCACCCAGGCTGCCGAAATTTGCATTTTAAGATGGAATTATGACACACATCCAGCAAATATCCAATATAGATGATGACTCAGACACTGTGGACCTAGAAGGAAGAATTAGAAAATATGGAGACATGAATATTGAGATGATCTACATGGACGAAATTCACATGCAATCGACTCTTAGCTATTAAAGGATTGTGAATTATAGAGTTATCTTTTATTCTCCCCAGTTTACTTCTTGTTTTTGGCCATTGTTCAGCTTACCCTTCTAGTGGGTAATCAGGAAAGAAGGAGGTAAGCCTTTAACACAATCCAATAATTTCCAAAAACTCAGTTATAAAGAGAAGTAATATCAGAAATTGCTAAAACTAATGGTTTAAATGAACTTTTAAATTATCTATAGCTTTATTGATGCATAAGTATTCTTGTTTTCAGTTAATCATAAGTCTATGGGTAGCTTTTATTCTAGATGTTAATCTATAGATTGACAGTACATTGCTCTCTAGCACTACTGCTTGCTCTGATATCATTCACAGGCCTCCAGGTTATGTCAGAAGACAGAAAAAAATTTTAATTTTGCAGAAAAACAAGGAAAAACTTCTTTAGGGAGAAAACAAGAAGGAGTTAATGATTTATCTGAACTATAGGCAAAAGACTAGTAAGTCAATGCATTGTTTCAGCAAGTTACTACAAGTCTATTACATGTTGCATTTTTCTTATAAAAAAGAAATTTAATTCCGTTGGGGTTTGATTTAAATTATTTATATTTGAGTTTTATGCAGGCATATAAATGATACTTTGATGTAATAACATAAACCATAATATAGTTATACTTCAATGCATACCTAAGCTCCATTTCAAGATGTCATGATGCATACAAACCAAATTACACAAAAAGAGCTTCTGAAAAAACAAAAGCTTAAAATTTTAATCTATGACATTAGAATATGATCTAAAATGCGAGCACATATTAGAAAGCTTAAAATTTAGAACATAAATGTTTTTAAAGATTATATCCTTCAAATAAATATATTTTGTATATTTTAATATGTATCATTAATGTTCAAACTCATAATTTTACACACATTTTGGATTACTGAGATTTTAGATACATAATTTAAAATATACACTGACATATGCCTAAACCACATTATTTTTATTTGTAGTAGGACAATGAATCATATTATCTTACTTTTATAATCTAAAATCATATTTAATTTCAGGGATAAAAGAAATGAGATATATTTGTATATTACTAATATTTAGACATGTGGATTACATCATCACTATGTACCAAAATTGATCACTGTTTATAAACATAATGGGCTTGATTAAATTAAATAGTATTCCTTAACAATTTTAATATATGTGTATACACATATATATGTGTAGATAAGTAGATAGGTAAATGAGTACATACATATATCTATTCAGTGCCTTCAGATGGTTATTCTATAATTTTTGTTGTTTAATGAAGTGAAAAAACATGAATAGTACCCACATGGATATATTTAGCTTATCTACTCATGAACATACTGTATTTTTATAAGTCAGTTTAATTTTATTATTACTCCTTGTAATAGTGAAATAATTGCTCATGAAATAATCTGTCATTTGAAAACATTTTCTAGTCTTACAGTTTTGTCCAATTCAATTACTTAAGACATTTTAGTAGTAACTATTTTTTTTTTTTTTTTAGTAGTAACTATTTTTAAAAGAAAGTTGTTTCTAGGTATAAAAGCTATAACAGGGCAGCCCGGTGGTGCAGCGGTTTAGCGCTGCCTTCAGTTCAGGACGTGATCTTGGGGACCTGGGATCGAGTCCCATGTCGGACTCCCTGCATGGAGCCTGCTTCTCCCTCTGCCTGTGTCTCTGCCTCTCTCTCATCTCATTCTCTTTCTCTCTCTCTCTCTCTCTCTCATCTCTCTGTCATGAATAAATAAATAAAACCTTTTAAAAAATAAAAAATAAAAGCTGTAACAACTTGAAATTTAGAAATGAGTAAAGAGGATAAAAACCCATGCTTTCCATCATATGCCCAATGATAAAATTGTGGTGTGGTGCTGGAGAGATGATGAGCAACCTGAGAACTGAGATGAGGTCTGAGGAATTGGAAAGTAAGAGGTTTGGAATGACTTTGCAGAGCATTCCACTGAGGGAGAGCAGGAAGCAAATTTGAAGTGCAGGAGATCTGTGTGAGAGGTGAGGGAGACTGTGAGATTTTCCACTTTCACTTTGTATCAGATTTTTATAAACCAAGGGCTCCCACCAAGAGATTTTATTCACATGATATGTGGTGGGGTCCTACATAGGCATTATTTAAAAGCCCCCAGATATTTTTAATGTGCATCAGGATTAAGAAAAATTATTCATAGTTTTCAAACTTTGGAAGCATCAAAATCACTTGGAAAGCTGGCTAAAATTAGCTCAGCCAAAAATCAGCTAAAGCCAAAAACAGGTTACTGGACCCCACCCTAGAGTTTCTGATTCATTTAGGCTGATGCTGGACCAGGATTTTACATTTTCTGATACCATCTCAAGTTTTTGTGATGCTGTTGGTCTGGGAACCCCACTCTGAGAACCACTACTCACTATCCCTATTGGTTTTAAGATGTAAAAGAGTATTGTTCAGTAATTAGAAAGGGTATTTTCTCAAATCCTCCATCAAAGAAGTTGGTATCAGAAATAGATATATAAAAAAAAAAGAAATAGATATATAAACACACACACACTTCAAAATGAAGTTTATGGAAATAGTTTTGTGCTAGAAAATAGTTAAGGGAGAGTAAGATATGCAAAAGTGTCTCATGGGATTTGAGGATGAAGAAACTATTAATGGTGCTGTGTATCAGAGGAATATAAAACATGGGTAGAAAGGAGCAAAGATATCTCCCATACCTTCCCCAGACAGCGGTTTGAAGCATTTCATTTTTGAATATTACTTTTCTAATTTCCCTTTTTGAGCACTGCCAACCCACAGATTATCTTCTGTCGGGGTTTTTTTTTTTTAAGATTTTATTTATTTATTCATGATAGTCACACAGAGAGAGACAGAGAGGCAGAGACACAGGCAGAGGGAGAAGCAGGCTCCATGCAGGGAGCCCGACGTGGGATTCGATCCCGGGTCTCCAGAATCGCGCCCCGGGCCAAAGGCAGGCGCCAAACCGCTGCACCACCCAGGGATCCCTCTTATGTCGGGTTCTTACTCCCAATTCATAGGTAGGCATTCACATTCAAAAATTACATTTTGCCCCTTTATCTTGACTAGACTTAATCCATGCTGGGGATAGCCTTTGGCAAAGATAATACGTGGTGATATTTTAACTTATCAAAAAGACCAAGGGGGAAAAAAAAAAAGACCAAGGAAGTCAAGGATCTGTGGAGTTCTGTGGTTTTTGAAAACCCATGGGGTAAAGGATCAAAACACTGGGGTGAGTGACAGGAAATTATTCCTCCTACCATAACAATGTGGGTTAAGTCTTGGGCATGTGTAGAATGAGAAAATACAAGAAAACATTGAATTTGAGGTCATGAAGTTTTGAAAGGGCCATCCATATCGGATATTAAAAGTCTATCTAGATTGGATATTAAAAGTTTATCTAGGGTGATGCTAAATGTAGAAAAAAAACAGATTCTGTAAAAACATTGAGAAGTGGCCTGCATACCGGGGGATGGTAATGAAAATGGGTGGAGATGGATAAGAAGACAAGAACATTCAAGGCTTTAAAAGGGGGCTACTAGGCAATCTGTCTAGATAGTGTATATCTGTCTTGCAGAGACAACAGGAAGAATGAAGAGACTCCTGGACTGCTGTTTTAAAAAGATATTTGGAAGAATGCTCAATTCTTAGAGTTGAAAGAATATATTGTAATGTGGTATGGGAAAATCTGGGTTCAGGTTCAGAGTAGGTCTATTTATAGAAAATTGTAGGTCAGTTTATCAGGCCACCTGCAAGTCCTCCTATTTCTATCGAATAGATAAAGTCTTCTGCTAGGAAATTCAGTCCTTGAATGAGTAGAATGAGTGATTAAAATGTAGAGATCACACATGGTCAATACTACTTATGAAAATGACCAATACTGATACAAAGATTTAAGAGAAATTTCAAAAATTGTGATAGATTATATCACTGACCATATCACTCTGAATTCAGTATCTTTAGTTTCTCGTTGAAAGGAAAAAAATAAAATTAAAGAAGTAAATCTTTGTATCTCCAACCTCATCTTGTTCAGCTCCTTCCTCATTCACCATCCTGTACCAAGCCTTCTGGGGCTCATTTTAGTAACTAAAAATTCACCTTGACTTTTCCTGCCTCATGATCTTTGTTCTGTCTGCTTTTAATACTACCCCCATGTCACCATTCTCCCAGACTCTCTTTAGCTAGGATCATTGGCTATTAACTCCATGACTATCTCCTTTACAAAACTTACACCTGACATTATTTGTCCAGTATTTTTTCCCCTTCTAGCCTGCTACCTCCAAGAGGCAGTTGAGTCTGTCTTATTCACTGCTCTTATGGCATGTCTAGTATATATATACCATGTGATAAAATGTTAGTTGATTGAATGATCAAGTTCTAGAATCAAATTCTAGAATTAAGGTTATTAAATAAAATGTGGAATATAGATAGTAAAATCTCAGGCATGTCTGACATGAAAAAATAGGTTTATCCCAATTTCAGAAAGCTTATTCAGTGCTCAGAACTCAGCACTTTTCTGTGATAGAAGATAAAATGCTGGTTTGATGGGATCCAAGAAAAATTAGACTGTATTACATTTATAAGCTGTATAAATATATGTAATAGAGAAGAAAACAGGAAAACATAGTGTTACAGATTAGTGATAGAAAATACATATATTACTTTATTAAACAAATGTTTGTAAAGTACCAAGGAGGTTGTGATGATCCTGCAATACAATTATGCCTTTATCAAAATACTTTGGAAACTAAATATTTGTCTAATAAAATTGATTACAAATTTTGGATCTTTGTACCATGCTCAGTGTTGAGATTGTAACAAAATGAGGAGGGATAAATTTTACCTTCAAGCTTATTCTCTGAAAAAGGTTTGAACCTAGATACTAGAGATTACCCTGTTACCATGCCTTTCATGAAACTGTTATTCAGTGGTGGGTTAAGACATTAGACTGATTTAATTTATAGAGAAGAAGATTGCATAAGTCCATATTAGGGGCAAATTCTTAAAAAATACTTTTTTTTTTTTCAAGTTTCTGTCTTAAAACAGATGAATGCTTCAGTTTTGGTGAAAGGTTTTGAGTGAAAGATTTTTAATCCACGTAACACAGCAACCACTGAATTCTCCTCTTCCCCTAAAAAGTAGTTTATTATAATTGTTTTCCTTGAATTTTGTATTTTGGGTAGAGAATGATGGGTTTCAAAGAGCTTATCAGTGTTTTATAGTGGAATAGACCTATTTAAACTTGAAATCATTATTATGATAATAACAAGATTACTGGAATCATTATTGTCCTTCTTATCAGAGTCACAGGAAGTTGAAATAGAACTTCTTAAAAATTTACCATCTAAATAAATGTGAATATTTCCATGAAAATAAAAATATATTAAATTGTATTAATATGAGCCCCACTTATCTCTAATTGCTTATGTCCATTGATAGCAAGATTTGCTTCCCTGTAATTTGAGTGGCTGTGCTAGTTGAGCCTTATTAATTGCATATATATTACTGTTCTGTGTAAATACTGTTAAGATTAATTTAATACTGACCCTCAGGTAAGGACCTCTGGATGGATAAGTAACAGGGTGGGCCTGGAACAGGGAGACTTGACTATGATGCTTTGTAGAAGTTTTGGGCACTTACATGACTAAGGAAGAATAAAGCTTGAATTATGTGAAAATAAAAGACTGGATATCAAATAATTTTAGTTGCTTAATTAATATAGCATCTTTGAATTTATCTACATTCCTAAAGGGAGTAGGCAAATATTTAAAAACTACTATTAGTGTAATAATTTTTCGTAGTATTTTTAATAGCAATAGTAATTGTAATTTTCATAATGCTAATGTTAGAGTAGTCCCAACACCCAGAGGCACTCATTGGCAATAGTTGTTATATTTTGTCAGTCAATGTCTCTATTTTTAACACATTCTTAAGTTATTCATGTTTAGCATTTTAATACCCCATACCTTTAGATAAGAATATTTTAACTAGGGGCCCTGGATAGCTCAGCCAGTTAAGTATTTGCCTTCAACTCGGGTCATGATTTCAGGGTCCTGGAATCGAGCCCCACATCAGACTCCCTGCTCAGTGGGGAGTCTGCTTCTCCCTCTGTGTGTTCTTGGGCGTTCTCTCTCTCTCTCAAATAAATCTTTGAAAAGAGAAAAAATATTTTCCATGATACAATATAATAAGCACTTTCCTACATAATAGGAAATACTACACATGACTATAATATACTCTAGCATCTGAACAAACCATATTTTGCTTAATATTTTAAAGAATGTTGGTCATTTTTTAATGTTTCAGTGTAACATGTGAATATGAGTACCTTCATGGTTAAATGTTTATGTGCACCTCAGATTATTATTGCTCATAACTAGAATTACTGTATGAAGAGTTATTAATACTCTTATAGGAGTTGTATCAAATAATTTTCCCTTCACCAGTAACCAGCTCTCCAGAACCTTCATAGCACAGAGTATTTTGTAATATGTTATATAGTAGTGAAAAATTTATATCAATAGTGATTTGCATTTATTTTATTAGTGATGTAGCACACTTTTTAGATGTTTAAAAGTCATTTATTTTTCAATGGGATTTTGTTGTTACTTGTTTATAAATCTCCATTTGAAAAGTAAGGGTGCTGTTTCTTAATAATTCTTTAGCTCCTTAAGGCTAGCATCAGGATTTGAATTTGGGTATTCAGGTTTGAAAAATAGAAGTTCCTGGGGCAGCCCGGGTGGCCCAGCGATTTAGCACCGCCTTCGGCCCAGGGTGTGATCCTGGAGACCGGGGATCAAGTCCCATGTCAGGTTCCCAGCATGGAGCCTGCTTCTCCCTCTGCCTGTGTCTCTGCCTCTCTCTCTCTCTCTCTGTGCCTCTCATGAATAAATAAATAAAATCTTAAAAAAAAAAAAGTTCCTGCCACTTCCCCCCCCCCCCATATGCAACATGGATGTTACTGTCAGGCATTAGATAAGAAGGCAGGAGTGGTGGGGGGTCCGTGGAGATCCATGCTAGGAAACTGAGGCCAGAGAAACTGAGGTTTCAAACAGAGACTATCTCTCCTCCCTTGATGATCTGGTAGTAAACTTAGTGGTCAAAAATAAGCTGAACTTCCCACCCATAAAAGATTCTTTCAAACTAAAGCTAAGAAATATCAAACTGGAAGTCTCCGACAATAAATATTTATTGAACACTTCCTATGGGCCACGCACCACTGTAGGGGTTAATGATACAATAGTACACAAGGTACACAAGAAATAATGGGAATCCATATTTTAGTGGGTAAGAGTATACAATAAACACATTCTCCGTTACTTATATAATCTGTCAGGTGGATGGAGAAAAATAAAAGAGAAAAGGAACAGTGTTGCTGTGGAGAATGGAATAAAGTTCTAATAGAGTGTTCAGTAGGGCCTCAGTAAGAAAATGACATGTGAGCAAGGATCAGAGGGGTATAGGAGTGTACCATGCTGCTATTTTGAGGAATCAGTTAGCATCAGAAGAAATAGTAAATGGAAAGACATAAAACAAGAGGATTGCTGGCAGTTTAGAAGAAGAGCGTCAGGCCACTTTGGCTTGTACATACTGAAGAAGGGAGGGAATAGTACCAGATGAAGTCTGAGGGGAAAGGAGAGAGCCAGAGCTAATATTATCACACATACCATTATGAGAACTTTGGTTTCTCTGAGTTAGATGTGAAATCATCAGAGGATTCTGTGTAGAGGAGTGACATTTTCTGATAGTTGTTATAAACGGATCACCATAGTCCTCAGATAAGAATAGTTGGAGGACAACATTGGAAGCTGGGAGACCACTTAGGAGGGAGATAGTTAGGAGAGCATTCCTGAAAGACACGAGAGAAAACAATTGTACCTGTGCTGAATGAGGGTGGTAATTGTGGTAGTTGGGAGAAGGTAGTGGAGATGGTGACAAATTGTTAGAGTCTGGCCGTTTTCAGGGAAGAGCCAACAGGATTTCATGAATGCTTAGACATAAAATATGAAAATAAGAGGGTAATCAGCAGGGCCTATCAGAGGTTTTGGGCCATAGCAACTTATTTACTGAGATGAGGAAGACCATGGGAGAAGAAGGTTTTATAGGAAGGGTACTAGTTTAGTTTGGCTCATTATAAACCTGAGATGTGTATTTCACATCCACATAAATGCACTGTCCATGCTACTCTGGAGTTCAAGAGAGGTCCAAGGTGTGATAAAAGAGATAGAGGTTGTCAATGGATATTTAAAATTAATAAAAATTGTATTTCTTACCTAGAAAAGTGATTCTAGATAGAGAAGAGAGAGGTTTGAGGACTAGGACTTGAAGAGATCTGGTTACTTCAACATTAACCTTTGGAGACACGAAGAGGATTCAGCAGAGACTGGGATGGACTGATCAGTAAGATAGAAAACTAAGAGTGTGGTGTCCTGTACTCTAGTTCAAAAAAGTGGAATGGGCATAAGCAAATGTTTCAAATTATGCTGTCAGGCAAGTAAAGGAAGACAGACCACTGACTGATGACTTAGCAACATGGTGGTCACTGATGACCTTGCTGAAAGTTCTTCACTTCTGTGCAGTTTTAAAGGGCAAAAATCTGCATGACATAAATGGATTAAGATTGGGGCACCTGGGTGGCTCAGTCAGTGAAGCGTCCAACTCTTGATTTCCACACAAATTATGATCTCAGAGTCTTGGGATCAACCCCCCACGTCGGGCTCTACACTCAACTCAGAGTCTTCTTGTCCCTCTCCCTCTGCATCTCTCCTGCTCATGCTCTCTCTCTCTCTCTAATAAACAAATAAATAAAATCTTTAAAATATGTATTAAAAATGGATTAGGTTTAAGAGTAAATGAGAAGAGAGTGATTGGAAGCGATAAATAAAGACATCTCTTCCAGCATTGGAGAGTCGAGCAGACAAATGAATTGAATATTGGGAAGTTATGTGTGGTCTGGCGGGAGTTTTGATTTGTTTTTAAGGTGGGGAAAAAGTTTAATGTGTTTTAGTATACTGACAATAATTATACTGAAGACAGGAAAAAATTGATGACATAAGGAGCCAAGAGGATAAAAACTTGCCCTTAAGTAGATGAGAGAGGGATGGTTTTTGATGCACAACTGGAGAAACTTTCTTCAGATAGGAGCATGGAGGGAGAGGAAGGAAACCAGAATCTACAGGTACAGATGCAGGTAAATGATACATATGTGAACTTGATAGTACTTGGAAACACTTTCCTGCTTGTTTCACTTTGTAACTATGAACTCAGCTGTGAGTGGGGATGGGTGGTGTTGAAAGTCAAGAAGGAAAGGAGCTACAGATTAGTTGACGAATCTGTAGGAAGATAGGAAAGTAAAGTAAGGAAAGTAAATTTTCCTTCCTTAACCCTGACTTAGTTTTTAAAAATCCATACTACTAAATACAATTTACATAATGTTCACATGCTAAATTGTAGGGTTGATTAATGGACATCAAGCCATCCCTTGTAG
Source organism: Canis aureus (assembly GCF_053574225.1). NCBI lineage: Eukaryota > Metazoa > Chordata > Mammalia > Carnivora > Canidae > Canis > Canis aureus. The sequence continues at coordinate 41,153,282 of NC_135617.1, read as the reverse complement.
TTCATTGTATTTTAAGCTATCAGAAGTCATTCAGTTTCATTTTCTCACCTACTCAGTATAACTGAGTAACTTTCTTTGCTTTGGTTCAACTTTCTGTATTAGTGATCGTAAAAGATAGTAGCCTGTAAAGGAAGATGTTCAATAGGCATTTTCAAGTCAACAACAATATTCATCAACACAGGCAAAATCGTAGGAGATTAATGCCAATTACAGACAAATGTTTTATTATTGTCCTTCACTTTATTGCGCTTTGCAAATATTATGTATTTTACCAGTTGAGGTTTGTACATACCTCAATACATACTGGCAACCTAGTATGGAGCAAATCTATCAGTGTCATTTTTCCAACAACATTCACTCACTTTGTGTCACTGTATCACATTATGGTAATTCTCCCAATATTTCAAACCTTTTCATTAGTAGTATATTTGTTGTGGTGACCTGTGATTAAGGATCTTTAATGTTACTATTGTAATTGTTTTGCGGCACCATGAACTGCCCTCATATCATATGGTGAACTTACTTAGTAAGTATTCTCTGTTTTGTGCCTGCTCCACTGTCTGCCAGTTCCTTGTCTCTTTCCCTTTCTTCTGGCCTCCCTATTCTCTGACACAAAACAATATTGCAATTAGGCCAATAACCTACAAAGGCCTTTCAGTGTTCCAGTCAAAGGAAGAGTGCATATCTTTCACTTTAAACCAAAAGCTGGAAATGATTAAGCTTAGTGAGGAAGGTATGTCAAAAGTTGAGATAGGCTGAAAGCTAAGCCTCTTGCAGCAGATACTAGCCAAATTGTGAAGGCAAAGGAAAAGTTCTCAAAGGAAACCAAAAATGGTACTCCAGTGAACATAAGAGTAATAAGAAAGTGAAATTGCCTTGTTGCTGATATGGAGAAAGTTTTAGCGGTCTAGATAGATCAAAGCAGCCACAACATTCCCTTAAGCCAAAGCCTAATTAAGAGCAAGGCCCTGCCTCTTCAATTTTTTGAAGTCTGAGAGAGGTGAGGAAAATTCAGAAGAAAAATTTGAAGCAAGTAGATAGATGTTGGATCATGAGGTTTAAGGAAAGAAGCCATCTCCAAAACATCAAAGTAGAAGATGATGCAATCAAATGTTGATGTAGAAGCTGCAGCCAGTTATCCAGAAGATCTAACTGAAATAATTAACAGAGGTGGCTACTCTAAACAACAGATTTTCAATGTAGACAAAACAGCCTTCTATTGAAAGAAGATGCCATCCAGGACTTCCATAGCTGGTGAGGAGAAGTCAATGTCTGGCTTCAAAGGACAGAGTGACTCTTTTGTTAGGGGTTAATTCAGCTGGTGACTTTAAGTTGAAGGCAGTGTTCATTTGCCCTTCTGAAAACGTAGGGTCTGTAAGAGTTATACTAAATCTACTCTGCATGTGCTCTATAAATGAAATAACAATGCCTGAGTGATAGCATGCCTGTTTATAATACACTTTTACTAAATATTTTAAGCCCACTGTTGAGAACTACTGTTCAGAAAAAAGAATCCTGTCAAAATATGACTGCACATTGACAATGCGTGTGGTGTCCGAAGAGCTCTGATGGAGATATTCAGTGAAATTAATGTTTTCTTGCCTGTTAAAACAACATCCATTCTGCAGCCCATGGATCAAGGAGTGATTGGGACACAACTTTTTCTTTCATTTCTATCCTCATAAAAAGATTGAGTTTGTGGGAACTGAAACATAGAGGCCAAGTAAATCCTTTACATGACTCCACCTCTGCTCCTAATTGTCATGAAAATTATGATCTACGTTTTAGCTGAAGGAATCAGGAAGTTGATCTGGATTATTACAAAAAATAAGAAATATTTTGGTTTTCTAGGAAATACTGTTTTATCCACACCATACAGATTATGAAACTGAGGCAGAAGAGTCCAAGCCACCACCCCGGGGGTTCCACAGCTAGCAGGTGGTGGTGTTGGTATTTGAGCACAAGCAGCCTGGCTTTCTTTACTACTAGATCACACTGGCTTTTCCATCCAGATATGTGGAAAGGTAATCTAATAAAAAACTGGCTTATTGAGGGAGCATGTTGAATTCATGTTGTTAACTCCTTAGAGCCTAAAAAATTTTTAAATATGTATTTCTGAGGATGTGTTTTTTACATATTCTTTTCCGTCTTCCATTTTCTAAAAATTGTTTTCCTTATAATATTTTAGCTGTGTGTGAAAATTCTCTTATTCATCACTCAGAAGTGATAATGTTCCATTAGTAAGAGGGGAACATGAGAAAGTTCTTAAAAATTTTAAGCCCAAACTCCTTTGTCAGAAGTTCAATTAAAAACTGAATATGCATCTATCTAATATGAAGAATTTAGCCTAAAGTTGAAGAAAGCTACATAGCAACACTTTTTCTGAAATAAGAGTTGTAAGAAAAAAAAATAGTTGTAAGAGTAAGTGATGTCTTTCACAGACTACTATTGCCTTGCAACTTTTGGAGAAATCCTAGAAAATAAACTGCTTGTGTGTTATTTTTTTCAGTCTTAACATAAATCATTTCTAATGAGAAGCTTCTTCGTGTTATAAAATAGTTTAAATTCAGCATACATTGTAGATTTTCCAACTCCTATTTAAACATACTGTCTATATAGTGTATCACAACATAAATGTCTGAATGAAGAGTTGAGCCTTTCTGATAACAGGTGATATACGTTTAAATATAAATGACAGTTTTCCTACTTCCTCTGGTAAGAGGAGACAGAGAAAAATAAAAACACTATCTGTACCCTTCATTCTGAGAAATAAGGTTTTCTTTGAAAAATGAGTTGGTATAGTTGAAAGAGAACGGAGAAAAAGAGTAGTTATTGTTTAATGGCTATTGATTTTTCAGAATTCAAAGATGAAAATGTTCTAGAGATGTTTCACAACAGTATAAACATATTCAATACTACTCAACTATACACTTAAACAGTTAAGAAGGTAAATGTTATGCGTGTCTTCACAACAATAAGAAAGTATTAAAAAAAATCCATATCCTTCTATGCTTTCACAGGAATTTTGTGCATCACATACATATACGTCACTTATATATTTATCTTGTATCATATATTTGTATCTATATATATTTAGAAATGAATTTAGAATATACCTAGTAATAATATAGTATAAACATATCTAGTTTTTGTTTTCCCCCAATGAGATCTTATTATTTATTGTGTGCCGCACCTGGCCTTTTGCACTTCACAATATAACACATCTTTCCTTCTGTGTCTTTTTTTTATAGTTTGTAATAAAGGTGATGTTGATCATAATGTCCGTTATTGACAGCACAGCATTTGTCAGTCACTGTTTGCCATTCTTCTATTGATGACCATTTTTATTGCAAAAAATGCTGCAGTGAATGACTCTGTACAAATTTTCTTACAGAAGCACTCCTGTAATTGGAATTCTCAATCATAGATATGGATATTTATGTTTTCCCATTTTTAAAAAACTTAGTGCTGCAAATTAACCTTCATAATACTTAAGAATATCCTTTCTGATAACTGCCTTGCCAACACTGGGTAATATCAATTTAAATAATTTATCTAAAAAATTAACAATATTTGCTAATGTAATTTAATGATCATATTATTGTTTCAATTTACTTTCATTACTATGAGATAAGAAATTTTTAATGTTTATTAGTGATTTACATTTTTTCTAGGTATCTCTTCTTCATATCCCTAGACAACTTCTCCCTCTTTGTTATGATATTTGTATCTTCTTATTAATTTATAAAAACCTTCCTGTAATTTGTTAAGGAAGAATCTCACTATAGAATTGGCTATAATTTTTATATAATCAGATAAATTAATGGAGTTCAGGCCGTAGTGCCCTCTGACATGAGTTCTCTCACTGGCCCTCTAGCATTCTCTTTCTTTGGTTGCAAAACTGTTCTGCTTTTTCATTCTTCTTTTCTCATAGAGCATTTTACTATTTATCCTTGGGCTTTCTGTCTTTTATTTATTTTTTCTTCTGTTGGTTTTCTAGACTCTTCAAAAGCATTCATTTAGTTTCTTTTGTAATTTTTTGGCTCTCTAATCCTTTTAAACTAACATTTAAATTTTATTTAATACTCTTTGAAGATAATTTGATTTTCATATACTCTAATATATTATATTTACTCTATTTTCTTAGTCCCAGAGTCCACTTGTTTTCCCTAGGGATTTTTGAACTTGCCATTATTGGGTTGTTGTGTCTTTTAGACAGAATATATCTGTCAAAAAAACAACAGGCTCAGAGCCATCGTCAGCTTCTATAAGTCACTGCCTTGTTAAGGCTGCATATACTAGTGATGGTTCATGCAAGGTTCAGGTAGGCATGACAAGAGGCAGTGAGCCCCTCAGGAAATAGGAAATTAAATTTTCTTCTGTGAATTAAATTATATAATTACATGTAATATGTAAGTTTATGTATGTATATGTTTATACATGTATATGAAAAACCGCTGCAGATATGAAAACAGTCTATCTGAAGACTCTGGTTGTGTGGACAGAAAAATAGGCTCATGTACACGTGATGCTCAGTATTGCTTCTCAGAGAGCAGTAAGTCATCTGTATATGCATGGTGTGCAGCACAAGTAGTGAAATCATTCAAAGGCAAACATTTATATAACATTCATATTCATGCCAGAGTTTGTGGTAATGGAGCAATTGATTAAGAACTCCTTGCTGCGGGAGATAAAATTTTTAACATGAAAGGTTATTAAAACTGCCAGATTCTATTGCAAAATAAACAAGATTATTGTCAATAGACCGGTGGAAGCTGAAATAGAGCACTTTAAACCTAGACCCTTTGTTGGTATCATGTTCTGAATCTCTACCCTGATGGGCTTTTGAAATAACAGTGGAACAGCACAGATTCTTTTGAATTCAAAACAAGGCTCAGGCCTCAGACATTTTGATTTTAGGTTCTAAAAGCACAACTAAAGGATCTGGCACAGGAACCCCAAAGACTTCACTTTCCTGAACTGCGTCTACAGAATCAGGATTTCTTGAGAGAAATCATTTTCGACAGAGACAGAGCATAAGAAAAAGCTTCAAACTGATAACAGAGTAATTGCTAGAAAACACCTTTTTTCCCTTAGCACTGAGGACGTGCTGGACAAAAAATATTTTTAAAACAGAACATTTAGGGGCACCTGGGTGGCTCCGTGGTTGAGTGCTGCCTTTGGCTCAGGTTGTGATCCCAGGGTCCCAGGATTGAGTCTTGGATCGGACTCCCCTCAGAGAGCCTGCTTGTCCTTCTGCCTATGTCTCTCTCTCTTTCTCATGAATAAACAAATAAAATCTTTTAAATAATAAAATAAAACAATATTTAAATATAATCACTAATGAAATGTAAATTTTAAATAAGTGCCTGTCATACAATCATCACTATTCTCCATGCTTGTGAATTCATTCCTGCCCCTTATTTCTCTTCCAAATGCTCACTTTACTCTTTTTTTTTTTTTTTTAAGGTGACTGTCTATCACTGAATTAAATTTAAACCTTTAGAGAATGGAAGCTGGTGCCATATATCTTTCTTTTCATACAACCTCTAGTGAATTAAATTTTTAAATCTTATTTGGCTTTCCAATCCAGTTAGAAGTAACTTTATTTTAAATAAAAGAGGAATTTACTTATCCTAAAAGAAAAAAAAAAAAGGACCTTCTTGTTGCGGTCTGCAGTCAAATGGCATGCTTTTTCATCAGTTATTCTTTTTATCGATTTGAATCTATAGAATCCTTTTTCAAGCAACAGAAGGAATCTTCTAGAATTGACTCAGAATCTAAATATACCATTTCCATATACTTCAACATAGACTTATGTTTCCGAACTGTGTATAAAATCATTTTAAAAATTTCATTTGCAAATTTAATATTATAAAGGAGTAGGGAAGAAGGTTGATATGAAAATGTGAAATGGCCCACCATTTGCTTCAACGTGGATGGAACTGGAGGGTATTATGCTGAGTGAAATGAGTCAATCAGAGAAGGACAAACATTATATGTTCTCATTCATTTGGGGAATATAAATAATAGTGAAAGGGAATATAAGGGAAGGGAGAAGAAATGGGTGGGAGATATCAGAAAGGGAGACAGAATATAAAGACTCCTAACTCTGGGAAATGAACTAGGGGTGGTGGAAGGGGAGGAGGGCGGGGGGTGGGAGTGAATGGGTGACGGGCACTGACGGGGGCACTTGACGGGATGAGCACTGGGTGTTATTCTGTATGTTGGCAAATTGAACACCAATAAAAAGTAAATTTATTATTTAAAAAAAAACAAAAAATAACAAAAATATAAAAATATAAATATAAAAAAGAAAATGTGAAATGGAAGAACCCTTGAATAATTTATAGGAGATTATGAAACCTAGAAATAGAATTATCTAATTGAAAGTTTTCTTGGCAACAAAATGCCCACAGGCTTCATATTCCCATTTGACAAAAATTGTCATTAGCAGTATTACTGTTTCATGGGCAATATTGCATATAAATTAGTCCCATATTGTAATGTTGAATAGAAGTGGTTTCAAATAACTACACCACGGTGAAGTTTTATGTCAGTGTGAATCTGTCCAATGACACCGGTTGTCAGGAAAAAAAAAAGTGTTGTTACATTTCATAAATCATGGAATATTTTTCCATCTCTTTGTGTCTTCCTCAATTTCTTTCAGAAGTGTTCTATAGTTTTGAGGGTATAGATCCTTTACATCTTTGGTGAGGTTTATTCCTAGGTATCTTATGCTTTTGGGTGCAATTGTAAATGGGATTGACTCCTTAATTTCTCTTTCTTCAGTCTCATTGTTAGTGTATAGAAATGCCACTGACTTCTGGGCATTGATTTTGTATCCTGCCACGCTACCGAATTGCTGTATGAGTTCTAGCAATCTTGGGGTGGAGACTTTTGGGTTTTCTATGTAGAGTATCATGTCATCGGCGAAGAGGGAGAGTTTGACTTCTTCTTTGCCAATTTGAATGCCTTTAATGTCTTTTTGTTGTCTGATTGCTGAGGCTAGGACTTCCAGTACTATGCTAAATAGCAGTGGTGAGAGTGGACATCCCTGTCTTGTTCCTGATTTTAGGGGAAAGGCTCCCAGTGCTTCCCCATTGAGAATGATATTTGCTGTGGGCTTTTCATAGATGGCTTTTTAAGATGTCGAAGAATGTTCCCTCTATCCCTACACTCTGAAGAGTTTGATCAGGAATGGATGCTGTATTTTGTCAAATGCTTTCTCTGCATCTAATGAGAGGATCATATGGTTCTTGGTTTTCCATGCTCATGGATTGGCAGAATTAATATTGTGAAAATGTCAATGTTACCCAGGGCAATATACATGTTTAATGCAATCCCTATCAAAATACCATGGACTTTCTTCAGAGAGTTAGAACAAATTATTTTAAGATTTGTGTGGAATCAGAAAAGACCCCGAATAGCCAGGGGAATTTTAAAAAAGAAAACCATATCTGGGGGCATCACAATGCCATATTTCAGGTTGTACTACAAAGCTGTGGTCATCAAGACAGTGTGGTACTGGCACAAAAACAGACACATAGATCAGTGGAACAGAATAGAGAACCCAGAAGTGGACCCTCAACTTTATGGTCAACTAATATTCAATAAAGGAGGAAAGACTATCCATTGGGAGAAAGACAGTCTCTTCAATAAATGGTGCTGGGAAAATTGGACATCCACATGCAGAAGAATGAAACTAGACCACTCTCTTTCACCATACACAAAGATAAACTCAAAATGGATGAAAGATCTAAATGTGAGACAAGATTCCATCAAAATCCTAGAGAAGAACACAGGCAACACCCTTTTTGAACTCGGCCACAGTAACTTCTTGCAAGATACATCCACGAAGGCAAAAGAAACAAAAGCAAAAATGAACTATTGGGACTTCATCAAGATAAGAAGCTTTTGCACAGCAAAGGATACAGTCAACAAAACTCAAAGACAACCTACAGAATGGGAGAAGATATTTGCAAATGACGTATCAGATAAAGGGCTAGTTTCCAAGATCTATAAAGAACTTATTAAACTCAACACCAAAGAAACAAACAATCCAATCATGAAATGGGCAAAAGACATGAAGAGAAATCTCACAGAGGAAGATATAGACATGGCCAACATGCATATGAGAAAATGCTCTGCATCACTTGCCATCAGGGAAATACAAATCAAAACCACAATGAGATACCACCTCACACCGGTGAGAATGGGGCAAATTAACAAGGCAGGAAACAACAAATGTTGGAGAGGATGCGGAGAAAAGGGAACCCTCTTACACTGTTGGTGGGAATGTGAACTGGTGCAGCCACTCTGGAAAACTGTGTGGAGGTTCCTCAAACAGTTAAAAATAGACCTGCCCTACGACCCAGCAATTGCACTATTGGGGATTTACCCCAAAGATACAGATGCAGTGAAACGCCGGGACACCTGCACCCCGATGTTTCTAGCAGCAATGGCCACAATAGCCAAACTGTGGAAGGAGCCTCGGTGTCCAACGAAAGATGAATGGATAAAGAAGATGTGGTTTATGTATACAATGGAATATTACTCAGCTATTAGAAATGACAAATACCCACCATTTGCTTCAACATGGATGGAACTGGAGGGTATTATGCTGAGTGAAGTAAGTCAGTCGGAGAAGGACAAACATTATATGTTCTCATTCATTTGGGGAATATAAATAATAGTGAAAGGGAATATAAGGGAAGGGAGAAGAAATGTGTGGGAGATATCAGAAAGGGAGACAGAACGTAAAGACTGCTAACTCTGGGAAACGAACTAGGGGTGGTGGAAGGGGAGGAGGGCGGGGGGTGGGAGTGAATGGGTGACGGGCACTGGGGGTTATTCTGTATGTTAGTAAATTAAACACCAATAAAAAAATTAAAAAAAAAACATTTCATAAATCATCATGGTTTAATCCCTGTGGTTACCTATTCTAACATTTCTGCAGCAGCAGCCATGGAATAGTTGCAAGATACACATGCAAAAAAAGACTCTGGTATTCAGAATCAAGGATTATGACTACTGATGAATAAGTGATAATAGTCAAACATAGGTAACACCTTCTGACCTGGTGCACTAGGCAGCATGTTTACATAGCTGTAAGGATATTGGTGGACATGTATGATCCTATTATAGCACAAGCTCCTGAACACAATCTGAATCAATAAAAAATTAGATTGTTTATAACAAATGAGGAATTAACTATTTTAATGTACTCAAATTCTTGGATACTTGGTGACCCACATCATACAACATCTTTATGCAAACCAGGAAATTTGATTAATGAGCATCTATCTTGTGACCATTCTGGATAATTAAAACAAATTACATTAAAATTTCAGCAGCTATATTATAAAACTGGGTTTATTGAAAGTCATCAATTAACATTGCTGTCATAAACATCAGTATCCACATATTTTGTGGTTAGAGTAAAAAATATTGGTCTAAAGAGAAGTAACAATTTGTAGAATATTTTATATTTGAGTGAGCATTAAAGTCTTGCATGAAACATCGGGATTTCTTGTAATTGCTGAATTGTAAAAGCTTTTTTATGTTTCTGAACTATACAATATTGAGTACATGGTTTCAATCTATGTGACTTGAGGGGAGGATGGATTTGTGGGAGAGAGTAAGTAAAAATTGGGCATATGCGTTATTGACTACACAAGAACAGTGTTTTTGTATTCCTATTCTTTAGAGCCTGTGAATAAATTAATCCATAAATTAGAATGCATTAGCCCTTATTTTTCCATATTAACAAATGTACTTCTTCTATGTATTTGCACTGAAGCAAAATATTAACAAGAAACTGGTCAATTAATTTTTAATTTTATCTTGCTTACAGCTTTGTTCATAACACTTTTTTTTTCCTTTCGCATTTAACAACAGTTTCTTTATACTGCAAGACACCCATTCATTTCTGCTTTATTTTTATTTTATTTTTTAAAGATTTTATTTATTTATTCATGAGAGACACACACACACACAGAGAGAGGCAGAGACACAGGCAGAGGGAGAAGCAGGCTCCATGCAGGGAGCCCCACGTGGGACTCGATCCCGGGTCTCCAGGATCACACCCTGGGCTGAAGGCGGTGGTAAACTGCTGAGCCACCTGGGCTGCCCTCTGCCTTATTTTTAACAATCTCTTTTGCTGTGTGTTTTAAAACCTACCATTGACCAGCAGATGGAATGGGGGTAGAGGCGCTGTTTGCGGAGGAGACGTATAGATTGATGGAAGATGTGTTTAATAGGGGTCAGATAAACAGCACAGTTTTAAAGCATTTAACTGAAATGTTGCAGATATCAGACATCAGCTTTTAATGCCCAAAACAGCCTTTTGTCTAGACTGCAGCATGCCTAACTGCAAGAAGTGTGTCCTTTTCCAGGCTCCTTTTTCCATGTATTTTTGGGAGTCCCAAGGAACTCTTACTTTTTCCACTCATCTGCCTTGGGTTACTGAGACTGCTGTCCTGCTTTTCTGGGGTTGTTTCTTGCCCCTCAAGGGCAGCTTCCATCTCCTAGGATGGCTTTTCTTCCACCTGGACAAACTGCCTGTCACTCAGAGAGCATAGCTAAATCCAAGCTTAACTATCTCACAGTACTTATTGGAAATGCCACACACAGGCAAGAATGACCACAACTCAGTTCTACGTACAACTGCTCTCACGTTCCATAAGACAAGACGTCCCTCGTTGAGCAAGGGTCCTTTGCTTTGCCTTCAGCCACGTTTTATAGGTCAGTTTACCTCCCCCCCTCAATAAGACTGTCCTTAACTAGGTCACTCCCAAACAATTAGGACCACTTATCCGTCCACTGCATCCCACTGCCCTTAATATGCCCAAGCTTAGCAGAGGAAAGCAAGTTTCTACCTCATCTCCCTTTTGCCCAGTCAGACCAGCCTTCATATTCAAATAAAATAAAATAAAACAAAGTGGCAGAGTTATAAATTCAGGGAGACAGGAAGAAACCTATTTAAAAATATATCATTATGCAAAATAGTTGTCTCCTAGGTATTATAACACATTTACATAACCAAAAAGCGTATTAAATTTTCTCTCATATCGAGGAAGCATTTTGCAGGCAAATAATTCAAAATGCAACCTGTTAGAGAAATAAGAAAAACTGATGGTTTAAAAAGAACAACATAAATACATCCTATCCTCACTCCCCTGTTTGCAGCCATGGTCAAAATTGGAGTCCATTCACTGCTAGAAAATCCTATTTCATATGTAGAAAGACTAAATGCAGGAAGACATACCTCAATTACTTTAAGTATTAAGTATATATGATTATTTATAGAGCACAAACTTTGTGTGTGACACCACTGTAAATCCTCTGTCTACAATAACATAAAGTGCCCTGAGGATGTAATGTAGTAAGATGAATGACTGAGAACTAATTATATATTTCCTGTAATTCTGTGTTAATTCAATTCAATTATCATTAGCGGACTACCACATCAGCCCATGCCAGATACTGTCAAAAATACAGACATTTATAATAAAGGTTCTAGCTGTTCAGGAATCTGTGATCGAAATGGATAAAAATTTGTGCTTGAAAATTTGAAGTGATAAAATAAGTGATGTATAAATAAATCACAAGGTAATCCATTATAAGTATTATAAGAAATTAAAACTGGGATTTGGGATCAGCTTAGTAAGAGATTATAGGAACTGGTTTAGCCCCCCAAAAAGTAATGGCTTTTCAGTTATGGTAAATATTCCTGAACATGAAGGCATGAATTAGCAAGTATTAGAAATATAAAGACTAAATAAAGGAAATATGTGAAATGAGAAGACGGGTCCAGTTGATAGATAATTTTTTTAAAGATTTTATTTATTCATGAGAGGCAAAGAGAGAGAGGCAGAGACATAGGTAGAGGGAGAAGCAGGCTCCCTGTGGGGACCCTGATGCAGGACTCGATCCCAGGACCTGGGATCATGACCTGAGCCAAAGTCAGAGGCTCAACCACTGAGCCACCCAGATGTTCCTGACAGACACTTTTTAAGTGTCATACTGAACTGCTGGGTTTGAGATCAAGAGGCAACTTTGAAGTTCTTACTCCAGAGGGTGCAGACACATACATTCCATGTTTGATTCATTATTTTTGGTTGATCAAATCATATTTTAGTGAGTAAATCTGGTATAGATCTGTGAAATATTTTAATGATGGGAGAAACTAGAAGCAAAGTCACCTCAAAGATTTAGGTAGACCTTGGGCTATAAAAGTATGGAGCTGGCTTTGGAAATCTTTAAGTAGCTGCTAATGGAAAGTTAAAGAGTTGTATTCACTTGTAACAGAGGTAGCATTTGAGGTAGAACACAAGAAACAGAGGTACCTGTGACCTGTGAACGATGTTAACAGAGTAAGCCTGAATATATGACCACACATTATCAACATTTTCATCAAAACCAGGAAGAAAAAAAAAAAAAAAACAGGAAGAGTTACTATGGGAAAGGCACAACCCTAGATGATAGGATACAGTGTGGTATAATACACTATGCATGATTTACAGGGAGAACAGTTTGTGCACAAAAATACCAGTGACAGTGTAAGGGTAGGGTAGTGAAAATAAAGAAAAATCATTTTCCTAACCTGGTACATTTTTAAAATGGTATGTCATTGACAAAAATAATGTGGCCTGGTGCTGGTTGGAGGGGCTGGTGAATCCCTAAGTCAACATGACAAATTTGGTTTGAGGTCTTGGAAAGGTACCAATTTGGAAATTTTTGCTAGACTGTTAGAGATGCAATTTTTAAAAAGCACAAGGTCATTTTAAAGTGGGATTTAGAAATTAAATCACCTTAAATAGAAGGACTTTGGGAATCAGAGAGGCTATATCATTCTGAGGTAACAGCTAAAAATATGAAGTGAAAATAAATCCAGAGGAAATGTGAGTTCTATAAAAGAGCAGGTCCCTGGGGGGAAATCTTAATGTCACATTGTGGTTTGGGTCACTCATTCAGCTAGAAAGCAAGTTTAACTCTTCTCTGGAAGTCAAAGATTAAAGCTAAGGATAAAAAATGTATAAACTTCTTTCAAGTACAGTGTGTGTTTGATCCTCATTTTAATCATGAGACAGTGTTATCACCATAACACTGGAATTAGGAAAATTAGACTTTCGTTGGTCTGTGAACACTTTCCTTCTCTGCCAACCCTCTGGCCGGAGGAGAAGGATCTTGAAGACCAGGAAATGAGAAAGGCAGGGAATTTGGATAAAGGTGGTCGATCATTAAGTGTAATGGAGAATCCTGGAGGTGGAAGTGAAGCCTTTCTCTTTTGCGGTCCACTCCCATGGTATGCTGCGCTTCTACTGCTACACCATTCACAGCTCTGTGCCTATGCTGGCAGACTCTGAAAACAAGCACTGGGTTTTATTTGTATTCTTTACTTCTCAGCATTTAACATAGCACCTGATGGAAGATCAGTAAATTTTCATTGTATGCTCACTATCTGCAAATTATTGTTCCAGGGGAATTGAAAGATAAGTGTATAAAATAGAAAATATGGTTCCTAAGCTCAAGTATCTCATAATCTAAATCTAGATGAGACTCTCTTCATCTGATATTAGGAATGCTTATATATGGGATGTTACTTGTGAGTAGAGAATAAGGAAGCAGAGGGAAATTTGAAAAAACAACATTTGAGAAGTTGTGGATATGAACATGGATGCTGTCACTGAGATGCAGAGCAGAAGTTTGAGGACTGAATCCTGAGCAGTATCCTTTTTTAATTTTTTTTAAGGTTTATTTATTCATGGGCAGCCCGGGTGGCTCAGCGGTTTAGCGCCACGTTTAGTCCAGGGTGTGATCCTGGGAACCCGGGATCAAGTCCCATGTCTGGCTCCCTGCATGGAGCCTGCTCCTCCCTCTGCCTGTGTCTCTGCCTCTCTCTCTCTGTGTCTCTCATGAATAAATGAATAAAATCTATGTCTCTCATGAATAAATAAAATCTTTTTTTTTATTCATGAGAGACACAGAGAGAGAGAGGCAGAGAGACATAGGCAGAGGGAGAGAAGCAGGCTCCCTGTGGGGAGCCCAATTTGGGACTCGATCCCAAGACCCTGGGATCATGCCCTGAGCTGAAGGCAGATGCTCAACCGCTGAGACACCCAGGTGCTCCCCCTGAGCAGTATTCTTGACTTTGACCCAGTGCTCCCCTCTGAGCAGTATTCATACTTTGTATGGAAGGTGTTGGAAAAAAAACTAGGCAAGTTGAATATAACAATGTCAAGCAGAAAGAACCCTAAGACCATGGGATGTATGCATGCATGTCTGTCCATAAGAGTTTTTGTGTGTGAGTGTGGCTGCATATGTTGTGGCTGAATGGATCTATAAACATGTTTGTAGATGACACAAATGAGTGGAGCAGAAGCCAGTTTGAAGGCACTAAAGAGAGAAAAACTGAGTCTCAGAATGGCTACATGAATGAGCATTAAAGTCAAGTACATTTTGATGGTAGAAGATGATTCTTCATCCAGATTATTTGTAGATATGAGTATGTTTAAAGACATGAAGGAAGGAAACAGACAAATGAGACAATATATATGCTACCTTTGATGAAGATAAGTGAGAGGCCACCTCAGAAGGAGTAGATGTTGGTCAGGTGTCTGGGACGTTTGGCCTGACCGGGAAGGGTGGGATGTCTCCATTTTTTAACTTGGAAAGAAGGATAAGAGATAGAATAGGGTAAGGATAGGATGAGGAAAATTATTGGTGGAAGTAGAGGGCAGCTCTAGGACTAAGCTCATGATAGATTTGGTGGTCTCTCTGTATTTTTCTTGGAGAATTAGATGGTGAAGCCACCTGCCAAGGTTGAGGTTGATGTGAACCTAAAGGAAAGAAAGGACAGTTGAAAACAGCTGCGCTGTGAGAGGTGATCAATGAAAGATGAACAAAGAGAACAGGAGTTTGAAGGGAGCAGAGTTCTGCCCAGGGAAAATTGAACCTTCAGTATTTGAAGGAAGGAGGGAAGAAACCACAAGGTGAGAGAGAAATTCAAAATATTTATGATAGAAGACAGAAGAGAAGAAACTGAATGCTTTGTTTGTCAGGCAGTGGAAAGGTTGCAGGCAGGAGAAATATTTTTCTGAAGAATTCACTCAGGGCATTTGCTTTGTAACATTGCACCTAAGACTTTCCATTTTCTGATAAACAGTGTTTTGTTGCTTTGTGTCAGCCCTCTGATTTAGACATGGTCCATTTGTTTAGCTTTCCACTAGAATAAAATTCTTTTAAAAAATAAGCACTTTAAAGGAAAGATAATTCTCAGGTAGAGGAAAAACCCTCCTGCCTTTTTCCAGGCTCTTTCAAAAAGAGCTTTTAGAAAACATTGATATATGTGTTCTCTAAGTCTAGAGTTCCGATTAATGGGCATGTTGGCATGTTTCCGCTTCCTTCACCTGCTGACTAACTCAGCTCTGGGAAATCTCTTCAGGTCAAATTAAGGGTAGAGGACAGAGTACTAATGCCCCAGGAGATGGCTGTATATAACTTCCATTTAAATGCCACCAATGAAAAAATTGCTTTGGTATAATTTAAAACATTTGGTTAAGGAGAGAGTTACTTTATAATTAAATAACACTGCTTCCTTCCTATCTACCCCATGGGTATGAGAGTTAAGAACTAAAACAATTTAATAAGATAATATTTCAAGTGCATACAGTACTTCCCTTTCCCTATGCAGAGCACTTTAAATCCAAGGGGAATGATGTGTGCAGAGCAATATAGAAAGCTAGGCTTGTGGAAGAAAGCGATTGCCTAAATAAATATGGAAAGTAACAAATAAAAGCACAGTCTCCTTGTTTTCAAAATCTGTTTGATAAAATGGCCATGGCTTATTTTCCTGTAGTGCAGGTGCTCACTTTACTGCAGGCCATATTCGATATAAAAAAAAAAAATCACTAGGGTATACACAGGCTGCCCATGCTACACAGAGACCAGATGGGAGCTTGGGGTTGTTTTGTTTATCATATGGCCTCTAATGTTGGAGGAAGTTGCCTCAAGGAGCAGGGACTGTTTAATTCCAAAGCCCTTGGTATTCTAGTAGTTGCAGATACACTGCTTCTGCACAGAACACATTTTTACGTTTATGGAGTGATTAAAATTGTTTGGGTATATTTTTTTCACAGTGTGATAATGGACATTTAATCACATAACATGTGCCGTCACATAACATTGTGAAATATCCTGTAGCATTCAGCCAAGTTCATGGGATTGGTCCCAGCTCCATTTCTCATATCTGTAGCATGCCTTAATATCCCCAAAATGGCTGTTACATATCTTCTGATTCTTCTCACACCTTTATACTCTCTTCTCCACCCTGCCAGATTCCTACCAACTGAGAAGTTAGAAAACATTTGTTGAGGATTACTTCAACTTCCTTCTAGTTTGGTCATCTGTGTAGTTTTCACAATCATTCCTCCCTTTATTCTTTATCAAAGAAGTATGCAAACCCTTTCAGAGCATAATCTCTTTTGACCAGGACCCTGTCCTGGTCTTAAAGTCTTCTTTCTCCACCTGCCCAGATGTGTGAGTTTTATCTCTCCTGATTTCCCTGTTGCTGTTTTGTTCACCTCTCTCAACTTTATATGAACTCTTTATCTGTCTGCACTTTGAAAAATGATTTCATCCTTGGACACTGCCTTTTTCTAAGCAGAGCCTCTGAATTTAGTGCCTGAATCTTGGCAGTTCCCTTATTTCTACCCCACTACTGTAACTAATTCTTAGTCTAAGATTTATTCTCTACCTCATCATTTATTTGAAAATAAAATGCCTCTAGTTTCTAAATCTGTGACTTTGGCCAACTTAATTACCAGTGTTTTAATCACACACAGTTTCATTTCCCTAGTGCTATGCCCCTTCATTTTCCCATATACTCCTGAAATTTTTTTCTCACCTCTTACAGTTTTTTTTTTTTTTTGTAAGCCCTGAAGATGCTTGAGACCTTCCTGTTGTAATAAGCACAAGGGGAAAAAAAAAAAAAACAACAAAAAAACATCTTTTAATATTGCCTTCTTCCTTCAAATAACACCGTGTCTCTCCTTATATCCCTAAAAACTCCTGGATACTTACCACCAGTGTTTCAGTTCCTTATAGTCCAGCTTCCATGGTTACTACATAGGGAAACTGTTCTCTGATATCACCAGTGACCTCTAAAATGACTGATTTTAGTATATGTTTATCATATTTGTATACTTGTTACTTGATTCTTTTTGAAGCTTTGACAGAAACTCCTCATTACATCCTCTGGTTTTTAAATTGTGTGCCCTTTCCTATCACAAATGGGAATCACCATGGTGACAGTCTAAATATATGGGCTATTGATTAGAAGGGTGTTTATGGCAGCATTATCAACAATAGCCAAAACTGAAGAATAAAGAAGATATGAGATAGAGAGATAGGTAGGTAGATAGATAATGGAATATTACTCAGTCATCAAAAAGAGCAAAATCTTGCCATTTGCAATGATGTGGGATGAAGCTAGAACGTATTATGTTAAGCAAAATAAGTCTCTCAGAGAAAGACAAATACCATATGATTTCACTCATACATGGAGTTAAAGAAACAAAACAGGTGAATATAGGGGAAAGGGAAAAAAAGAGAGAGGCAAACCATAAGAAACTCTTAAATACGGAGAACAAACTGAGAGTTGATGGAGGGAGGTGGATGAGGGATGGGCTAAATGGGTGATGAGTATTAAGGAGGGCCCTTATAATGAGCACTGGGTGTTGTATTTAAGTGATAAATCACTAAATTCTACTTCTAAAACTAATATTGCACTGTATGTTAACTAACTAGAATTAAATAAAACTTTGAAACACGGAAAAAAAAATATGGACTGTGGAGCCTTACAGACCTACTTTCCATTCTGGCTGCTGATACTATGTGACCTTAGCAGAGCTATTTAATTCTTCTAAGGCTTATTAATCTCCTGGAGACAAACTGTTCTCAGAGATTTGCTATTAACATTAGGGGTAAAGGAGGCAAAAAAAAAAAAAAAATAACGATGATGGGTTTAACTTTTGGCAAATTCATGATCTGTGGGAAGAATTCAGTAAGCAGTCACTGCCACACTTGTTCCTGACATCACTAACTCCACCATCACCATCACTATCACCATCATACTCCACCATCACTGCTGTCACCATCACCATATAACCATTATCATCACTTTAGTTGTCAGACATCCAAGGTTCTCTGTAGTCATGTTTTCACTCAGTTATTCTTTTCTTGACACATCATCTGCTTCCACCAACAGTAGCACAACAAGTGTAACAAGCAGTGTTGAAAATAGCTTCACTGTATCACTTCCTTTGTTAAAACAAACTTACAGTTGAAACCCATTGGTCAGTAATATGTCATTTATGTCAGCTATTATTTTGTCCTACCTTCTAAAATACTATTCTGTACATCTCATGTTTCAGCCACAGGACATCACATACTTTCAGTTTTCTGCACCTTAGTTTTTATTGTCCTTTTGGTCCAAAATGTTATTAATCTCTGCTTCCTGCACATGCTGTCCAGCTGAATTATTATTCTCCTTCTTAAAGCAATTTTTACAGCCCCTCATTTGGGAATGAATGATTAAATATTCCTACTGTTATGTTTATTGAGAACTCTTTACAGCTTTATGGTATATATGTTGTCTGCTTTGTAGTATAAGTTATTTATATGTCTATTTGACCACTCTTAATTCCTGTTCTGAAAGCTGCTTAAGATATCTACATTGTTTCATTCATTTTTTAATTACAGCCAGCTTGCCCCTCAAATAGGTCATTTCTGAGACTGACAGTTTTATATATACCTGCCTGCGTATAATTTATACACATAATTTCAAGAGTATTTAAGTATATACACACAATTTCAAGGGTATTTAAATATACTAAGTGTCCAGAATATGAAATTCTGGCCATGGACTCTTGTGGGCGTGAAGAATCTGAGAGAGCATTCCATTGGAAGAAGCACCCATGATAAAATATCATAAAACAAGTAGCCTACTTTGACATTTTCCTTACCTGCTGAGAAAATAATAGATACAGAATTATAGAAGATCTAGATAGTTTAAATACATGTTAATACTTAATGATTTGTGGTCTGCTGTTGTGATATTGAATACATAGCTATTCACAGCCAATAAAAAACCTTTATTTTTCTGTATATTTGAGGCAAAATGAAAATATAATTGATATAGTCTAAAATATTTAAATTAATTTACTATTTCTTTATGAGTAAAAAAATTATACATTACTGTGAATTTTTTTTGGTTTTAATTATTTTATTCAGTTCTTGAAAGATAATTCACATATCTCTACCTAATAATCCTTATCCTTACCTTATTTTTTATATCAAATGGTGCTCATGAAATCTTTACATCGAATTGATTCATTTGTTTCCAAGATATTTCCAAAAAAAGTATTTCCTTGATGTATATATTCTTTAAACACAATGCAATTTAAATATGGAATATTTCTTCTATTAATGAAAATCCTCTTAATATGTAAAAAATAACTTTTCCTTCCAGAAAAGTCCAGGAAACTAGGTCAATTGAGAGATGAAAATGAGGGCTGTGGCTGAAGAAAATGAATGTTAATAGCATAAATTATTTCATTACACTACCATATATTATAAAATTTAACCTAAGAAAATTTCACAAATTTTTATTCATTAAGTAAAAGAATTTCTTAATTGTCTGAAATTATTTATTTTACTTTAGTTTGGGTACTATACCTTTGATTTCATTCTAGTCAAAATGTTTTTACGTTGGAAAGTTACACTTAATGACAATTTGCTAGTTAGGGATTTTTTTTTTTTTTTTTTACTAAATCTTGATTAAAAGTGCAAGATATAAGCAGAAACAAGCAACTTAGTACATTTGAGCATCATATAATGTATATGTATAGCATTTCATAATGAAGTCATTTATTGGTTGAAAATTATGCCATTTCCTTATGTGGTCAAGGTTGAAGGAAAAAAATAGGTATTTGAGTTGTTTCTGAGAATGGCAGTTACACACACATATCTCAAGGACATTTCTCCCCTAGAAGTGGTTGGCATATCCTTCAGTAATGGAAGAGATTAAATTCCTAGTAGTTAGTCGGATAGGTCTTTTTCTAACAGAGAAGCTAAAATATATTTAAAGCTAATTAGGAGTGTATAGAAGGTTAATTTTCCATGCTAATAAAATAAGTAATTTATAAAGTATCAAAAAATTGTTTTGGATAAAACTAAATATAATGACGCTACCAAGTATTGTTTCCTAAAAATAAAATAGGAGCTAGAAAAAGCAAATGAAGGCAAAAATCTTAAGTCCAGCTCATCTTGCTTTTTGTCAGAAGGAAAACAACAAGCATAATGTCCACACAACTCTATTAAATAGTGGCTGCTGGCAAAGAATCTGTGAAGTAGCAGCTGTCCATGCAGGTGGACTGCATCCCTTTTAGAATTCTAGCTAGAAAAAATCATGCCATTTGCCAGGATAAATTTTCCCTCAGCAAAACGTAACTGGGTATGAATTCTAGCTAGATTCAGTGTCCAATTACTGAGCCTACCACAGGACACTATAATAGCAGTATGTCCAGTCCTCTGAATAAATTTGTCAGCTGCATTCAACATGCAATTTAGATATATGGCATATAGTAGAAACCAAGAGGAAATATTCAAATACTATAATTTTTCTTTTTGCCAAACTTATAATTTCTAAAATATCCTTTTTAATTTTGCTTCAAGCTAAATAGTTTGGGTTATTTCTATGCTGGAAAAATAAAGTTGATTCCATTGACATCTTTTCCCACTACCTCCTACAGTGGGTGTTCTCACTCCTTGGTGGTCCCCAAGGACAGAGCAGCTGCGTCTGGCAGCAAACATCAGTGTAATTCCTGCAGTACCAGGCAGCAAACAGCAATGCAATTCCTGCAGTCCCAGTTCAGCTCACAGGCCCTGTCAGGCCAGTGAATTCCCCATCTCCCAGGCTCCAAGTGAGAGGCAGCAGGGAGAGAGGAAACAAGAGGCCAGCAGTGCCTCTTGAGTTTGAGAACATTTGGAAATGCTTTGTTTACATATTTATACAAATGTCCTAAACCCTTTTGTTTGTTTGTTTCCTTCTTTTGACTCGACCCACGTTCTCAGGTAGTAACTCCTCATGGACAGTTTCTGGCATGCTCATTCAGTCCCGCAGTGCTGGCTCCTTGGCTTCTTAATCAGACTTTTCTGTCTGCTGGTGTTTCTTACACGTGCCAGTGAAACACAGGTTGCACTTTGGCATCCTTGGTAGCCAAGTTCAGTCCCTGTGTGGGCTTTGCTTGGTGTTCTTCAGTGGTCCACATTATGTAGGAGCCGTTTATTTTCTCTTATCATATAGGCTATAATTGCTGTCATATTGGCCTGTTTCTCATCCCTCTTTTCTTTCGGTTTCTTTTCTTTTAAGATTTTATTTATTCACGAGAGACACATAGAGTGAGGCAGAGACATAGGCAGAGGGAGAAACAGGCTCCCCACAGGGAGCCTGATGCAGGACTCTATCCTAGGACTCCAGGATCACACCCTGAGCCGAAGGCAGATGGCTCAACCACTGAGCTACCCAGTGCCCCCTTCTTTAGATTCTGTTATATTTTAGGGGATTGCAAACTTGTTTTTCCTTAGATTAAGATTTTAAAATATGAAAATGCTAATATATTTTACTGGCAGATTTTCTCCTCATCATTATATATATTTCTGTCTTCCAAATGATAGTTGAAAATGGAAAATGTTCTTGTGATGCTGATTAGATAATGCTTGTGTCAAGTTTGCATTTATTTGGGAGATACTGTAACGTTATATCACATATTTTTATATAAGAATGACAGATTTTCATTATCATTCATATAGTGACTTAAACTATGACACAACACTGAAAGGCTACTTTAATGTAAAATGTCCACCTAGTAAATATATAAAAACATATAAACATTGTAGAGATTTACCATATCCATGGGTGGTAAAACTGGGTAATGTAAATATACCACCGTTTTCCAAACTACTTTTTAGGTTGGATGTAGTCTTTTTAAGGTTGACTTTTTCCCCTCTCATCTCCTCTCTGCTTTAATCCCATCTCCTCTTCCCCTTTCCTTCTTCTCCTTTACCTTCTCTTCTCTTTTTCCTCCTTCTTCTTTTCCTTTTCCTACCCACTTTCTAAGAGCTTTGAAAAATAATACAGGTGTATGTGGAAGGGCAAACGGGTGAGAAATAGCATATGCTTTTTTTTAAAAAAAGGTGAGTAATAATGAACAATTTGATCTACTATGTGCTAAACCTTATTGTGAACTCATAATTATTAGCATTGTACAGATAAAGCATTGAGATAAGGGAAAATTAATTACCCTTGCATAAGCCCAAGTATGAATAAAATATAGAGTGATAAAAGTGACCAAATAAATTGATAAATCAAAGATTTGTTCCATAAATAGGACTAGTAAATTAATTATTTGAAAAGTAAAGGATACTTCTAAAAACTCAAAAAAAAAAAAAAAAAAAAGAAAAGTAAAGGAAAAAAATGTAACTAAGGAAAGATTGCTTTCTCATCATTCACCAAAACATGAAAGCAATGAAATAAATCATAAACATATTTGCGTAAATTTTAAGTGCTATAGTATATATTTAAAGACATCCACATGCAGAAGAATGAAACTAGACCACTCTCTTTCACCATACACAAAGATAAACTCAAAATGGATGAAAGATCTAAATGTGAGACAAGATTCCATCAAAATCCTAGAGAAGAACACAGGCAACACCCTTTTTGAACTCGGCCATAGTAACTTCTTGCAAGATACATCCACGAAGGCAAAAGAAACAAAAGCAAAAATGAACTATTGGGACTTCATCAAGATAAGAAGCTTTTGCACAGCAAAGGATACAGTCAACAAAACTCAAAGACAACCTACAGAATGGGAGAAGATATTTGCAAATGACGTATCAGATAAAGGGCTAGTTTCCAAGATCTATAAAGAACTTATTAAACTCAACACCAAAGAAACAAACAATCCAATCATGAAATGGGCAAAAGACATGAAGAGAAATCTCACAGAGGAAGACATAGACATGGCCAACATGCATATGAGAAAATGCTCTGCATCACTTGCCATCAGGGAAATACAAATCAAAACCACAATGAGATACCACCTCACACCAGTGAGAATGGGGAAAATTAACAAGGCAGGAAACAACAAATGTTGGAGAGGATGTGGAGAAAAGGGAACCCTCTTACACTGTTGGTGGGAATGGGAACTGGTGCAGCCACTCTGGAAAACTGTGTGGAGGTTCCTCAAACAGTTAAAAATAGACCTGCCCTATGACCCAGCAATTGCACTGTTGGGGATTTACCCCAAAGATACAGATGCAATGAAACGCCGGGACACCTGCACCCCGATGTTTATAGCAGCAATGGCCACGATAGCCAAACTGTGGAAGGAGCCTCGGTGTCCAACGAAAGACGAATGGATAAAGAAGATGTGGTTTATGTATACAATGGAATATTACTCAGCTATTAGAAATGACAAATACCCACCATTTGCTTCAACATGGATGGAACTGGAGGGTATTATGCTGAGTGAAGTAAGTCAGTCAGTGAAGGACAAACATTATATGTTCTCATTCATTTGGGGATAATAAATAATAGTGAAGGGGAATATAAGGGAAGGGAGAAGAAATGTGTGGGAAATATCAGAAAGGGAGACAGAACGTAAAGACTGCTAACTCTGGGAAATGAGCTGGGGGTGGTGGAAGGGGAGAAGGGCGGGGGGTGGGAGTGAATGGGTGACGGGCACTGGGGGTTATTCTGTGTGTTAGTAAATTGAACACCAATAAAAAAGAAATTAAAAAAATAAAAAAATAAAAAAATAAAGTTAAATAATATTATCATTTGGTAACTGATAATTGGAACCCAGATAAAATTTTCAAAGAATTAGACTTATAAATAATAAAATGAGAATTATGGTAATAGTAATAATAATAAAATAGTACGAATATAATGTATTAATAGCATATACTTTTATAATAATATATTAATAAAATTATATATATAGTCCTATCATTTGCTGAGACCTTAAATTATGTCAAGAACTCTGATAAGTGTTTTACTTATATCACATTTAATCCTTTATGAATCATGCTTTATAATCTTTATAATCTTCATGAGAAGGGCATTGGGTTTAGACTTCAGGTACCTCAGTAAACTCTAAGTCATAATTTATTTTTATTTTATTTTTTTAAAGATTTTATTTATTCATAAGAGACAGAGAGAGAGAGAGAGGCAGAGATATAGGCAGAGGGAGGGGAAGCAGACTCCACACAGGTAGCCTGAAACTCCAGGATCATGCCCTGAGCCAAAGGCAGATGCTCAACCACTGAGCCACTCAGGCATTCCTGAGTCATAATTTAAACCTTAACCTGACTCCTTACATTTGTTGAAAACACTAAGTATGTAGTCACTTAGGTTGGTTTCACTTTAATGTAGTTATGTGAGCTTCATGATACACACATTTGCACACACATGTGCTTATTAAGAAATATCAATTTAAATATTGTGTTTTAACCATTCAAAAGAATAAAGTACTCTCATTTTATTCATGTAATGTCATATTGGTAGACATTTATATTGCTTGTTGATTCTTCCCTTTACAAATAAATTAGCATGATCATTTTCTTATTCCTCTCTTTTGAAACATATTGAAGGATTCTTCCTTCTAGTAAAATTACTGGATGATATGGAGTGCACATTTTATTTTATTTTTAAAGATTTTATTTATTTATTCATGAGAGACACAGAGAGAGAAGCAGAGACACAGGCAGAGGTAGAAGTAGGCTCCCCACAGGTAACCCGATGTGGGACTCGATCCCGGGACCAGGATCACACCCTGAGTCAAAGGCAGATGCTCAACCACTGAGCCACCCAGGCGTCCCTGGAATGTACATTTTAAATGTTAACTAGATGTTATTAGAAATATCAGGTACTCATATATTGTTCTTGATCTTAATACATTCTTTTTTATTTTAATGGAAGTACAACAGAACATTGACCATTAACCTCACTTTAGATTTTTTTGTTTCGAAGGAGGTTTTTTTTTTTTTTTAGTTAAGGAGATTGTTTTTATTCTTAAAAAAAAAAAAAACAAAAAAACTAGCATTTTTAGGGGCACCTGGGTGGCTCAATTCATTAAGCCTCCAACTCCTGGTTTCAACTCAGGTTGTGATCTCAGGGTCATGGTGTCCAGCTCTTATACCCAGCTCAGAGTCTGCTTGAGAATCTCTCTCTCCCTCTGCCCCCCTCCTCTAATAAATAAATAAACCTTAATGTTTTTGCATGCAAACAGGCATTGGCTCTATAAAATGTTTCACCCAATTGTTCTCTCATATAATTCTTACAATCAGTACTTAATGCTAATGCAAAACCTTTTTGACAAAAGATCTTCTAGTTCTGTTGAATGAAGTTCTGGAGCAAGTAAAAGAACATGTCAGAATTTTGGAGTAAATCAAGATTTAGTTAGAAAAATATATGAAGATTGTGGTAACTGAGCTGTAACATCTCAGGATACCACACATGTTATGACTATTATTCAAAATGAGGGTGAAAAGAATAAAGAAGTACATATAACTCCTGTCAGGTGTATAAAGGCAAAATCAACCAAGCAAAAGATTAACAGAAGACAAAGAAGAGTGATAGCTTCAGCAAGGGTTGACAGGATATCAGATTGCTGAGGCTCATTCTGAAAGTGATTATAAAATTCCAGGACCAGAATCAAATGAAGATGAGGTCACCAAGAAGAGTCAAAACAGCAGCATTAGAAAAAACTAAATGAATTTTGTACATGTTTCCAATGAAGAGTAAGAGCCAGGATGTTGGAGATGAACTCTTTTAAAAATATCTTCTAATATACAGAAATCTGTTGCATCTGTACACTAATAATGAGACAGCAAAAGAAATTAAGAAAACAACCCCATTTACAATTGCAGCATAAAGAATAAAAGGTGTAGCAATAAATTTAACCAAGGAAGTAAAAGACCTATACTCTAAAACATATAAGACATTGATAAAAAAAAATGACATAAACTAATGGAAAGATATATATATATATATATATATAATGCTCATAGTATTTGTTTTTAAGATTGTATTTATTTATTCATGAGAGACGAGAGACTCTGGGAGAAAGGGAGAGACATAGGCATAGGGAGAAGCAGGCTCCCTCCAAGGAGCCTGACATGGGACTTGATCCTAGAACCCCGAAATCACGACCTGAGCCAAAGAGAGACACTCAGCCACTGAGTCACCAAGGTGCTGCTATGCTCATAGTATTGATGAGAATTAATATTGTTAAAATATCCATACTACCCAAAGCAATCTACAGATTCAAAATTTCAACAAAATTTTATAGGTAAAAATACCAGTAGTATTTTTTCACAGAACTAGAACTAAATAATACTAAAGTTTGTATGGAACCACAAAACCCCCAAATAGCCAAATCAATCTTGAGAAAGAACAAAGCTGATGGGGGTATCACAATTCCAGATATACTACAAATCTATAGTAATTAAAAATATATTTCTGGCATAAAAGTAGACCCATATATCAATGGAACAGGATAGCCCGGAAACAAACCCACACTTATATGGTCAATTAATTTGTAACAAAAGAGCAGTAATGTACAGTAGTGAAGAAAGTCTCTTCAATAAATGGTGCTGAGAATACTGGACAACTTACATGTAAAAGAATGAAACTGAGGGTGCTTGGATGGCTCAGCTGGTTAAGCGTCTGCCTTTGGCTCAGGTCGTGATCTCAGGTCATGATCAGGGTCATGGGATCAAACCCCTAGTGTCCCTGGAATCAAGCCCTCCCTTAAGTGGGGATCGTGCTTCTCCGTCTCCCTCTGCTTCTAACTGTCCGCTGCCACTTGTGCTCACTCTAATAAATAAATAAATAAATAAATAAATAAATAAATAAATAAATAAATCTTGTTAAAAAAAGAATAAAACTGGACCACTTTCTTACTCCATACACAAAAATAAAATTAAAATAGATTAAATACCTAAATGTAAGACCTGAAACCATAAAACTCCTTTAAAAAATTGTGTCTCCTCAGGCAAGGGAAACAAAACAGCACATAGGTTATTGGGGCTCTACCAAAATAAAAAGCTTTTGCACATTGAAGGAAGCCATCAAAAAAATGCAGAGGTAACCTACTGAATGGGAGAAGATATTTGTAAATGATACTGATAAGGGGGTAATATAATACCCCAAATATATAAAGAACTTACACAACTCAATACCAAAAAAAAAAAAAAGAAAGAAAGAAAAAACAAATGATTTAACTAAAAAAATTTTTAAAAAAGGCAGAAGACTTGAATAGACATTTTTTTTTCCCAAAGAAGACATACAGATGGCCAACAGACACATGAAGAAATGCTCAGTATCACTAAACATTAGGGAAATGCAAATCAACAGCACAATGAGATAGCACCTCACACCAGTCAGAATGGCTAATATCAGAAAGACAAGCAATAACAAGTGGTGGTGAGGATGCGGAGGAAAGAGAACCCTCATGCACTGTTAGTTGGAATGTAAATTAGGGCAGCCATTATGGAAAACAAAATGGAGGTTTCTCAAAAAAATAAAAAATAGAAATACCATTTGACCTAGTAATTCTCCTACTGGGTATTTCCCCAAAGAAAACAAAACATCATTCAAAAAGATATAAGCACCCTTTTGTTAATTTCAGCATTATTTACTATAGCAAGCTATAGCAGCAACCTTAGTGTCCATTGATAGATGAATAGATAAAAATGTGGTCTATTTTTAAAATGGAATAATTCTCAGCCATAAAAAAAGAATGAATTTTGTCATTTCTGACCCCAGAGATGAACCTAAAGGATATAAATGCTAAGTGAAATAAGTAAGACAGAGCAAGACAAATTTCACTTATATGTGCAATCTGAAGAACAAAACAAATGAATAAACAAAACAGAGTCCTAAGACAGGGAACAAACTGGTGGTTGTAGGGGGTTTTTGGGGTAGAGGATGAGGGATGGGGATAGGTGAAATAGTGAAGGGGATTAAGAGGTACAGACTTCTAATTATAAAGTCAGTCATAAAATGAAAAGTACATGTTAAAAAAAAAAAAGTAAATGTTGCATGGTGACAGATGGTAACTACACTTATCATGGTGAGCGTTGTACCATGTATAGAATTGTCTAATCACTATGCTGTACATCTGAAACTAATATAATTTTGCATGTTAACTATACTTCAGTAATACAGATTTTTGAAAAATCTGTGCTTTAAAATTATGCTCCATTCTTTGCTTTAATAGCATTATCTTTATATCACAAAAATGCTCTTCCAATAATTCCTGATGAGATTTTGATTAGGACTGAATTCATTGATTAATATAGGGCAATTAACATCTTTAAATATTTTAACACATTACATTGCCTCATTTATTCATGTCTTTTTTTTATGCCTTTTAATAAAAATGTATAATTTCATTTGCAAAATGTTTCACATTTTGGTAAGCTTTATTCCAGTATATTTTATAAAATTTTATTCCTCAACTTTACTAAAATTTATATTCAATTACTGCTGTTTTAATAGAATATCATTAAATTTAACATGCTGACCTTTTATCCAGCAACTTTTTGAACTCTCTCATTATTCTAATAGTTTCTGTATAGATTCTCTGCATTCACGTAATGATTATAAATGTCTATTTTCTGCAAATGTGTTAGTTTTGACTCAATTTTATGATTCTTATACACTTTCTTTACTTTTAAAACTATTTTTGCTCTGGTTAAACTTCTAGTATAATGTTGAAAAGCAGAAGTAAGAGCAGGTGTTTGTGCATTGATTCTTATGGAATGTTGTAAAGTTATCCCATTAAAATATCATATTTAAAAAAAAGATCATATTTATTTTAAATGTGTCTGTTTTGGGAATAGGGAAAACTATTTTTAATAGATTAAAGAAGTTACTTTCTACTCTGGTTTTTTATAATGCATTTAGTCATTTATATTTGTGATAAATTTACATTGGTAGGTTTTCTAAATGTGGACTGTCATTGAGAAAACCCTTCTTGTCTGTGATATATAAATATTTTAAATATACAACTGGAGCAGAAGGTTGGTTAATTATGCTCCATAGTTCACAGTGTGTTATCATTATTGATCCCTGCAAGGTTCTTGTCTTATTTAATTCATCTTTATTTATAAGGTTGACAAGCTTATAATTTTATTTACACATGATGCCTTGTATAGTCCTAAGATCAAGGTTATACTAGTTTATACAAGTTTCATAAAATGGGATACTTTTGGATTTTTTTCTATATATGTATATAAAGATTATCTATTTATTTCAATTATGGGAAAAAAAGTTCTTGCCAAACCTTCTGGACTAGGCACCTGTTTCTATTCTTTAGTCAGTTTCTGATGATTTGTATATTTCTTATATGCTTACAAATTTCTTGAAAAGTATTGTTTCTTTTAGGTTTTTAAAACTAGTGACATATTTTAATCACAGTTTTCAAATTTTAAAATCACAAATTTATATGTGATTATATCCACTTATATTTTTATATTATGTGAGCTTTCATTTTATATTTGTTTAGTTTTGCCAGGTATTTTGGGAATTCTTTAAAAAAAAACGGAAATTATTTTTATTGAACACATCAATCACGTTTTTTGTTGTTAGTTTCTATTTCATTTTTACACATTTTTCTCTTATTTTCTTTCCCGTACATTTCTTATGTTTAATATATTTTTCCTTTTTAGCTTATTCCATTGAATGCTCAGATTATTTATTTCCAGTTTTTTATGTTTCCTGTTAAATTATTCTTTGGTTAAACATTCTTTTTTTGGAGGTACTATTAGTATAGTAGCTGCTTCCTCCATAGTATGAGCTTTTTAAGGGAACATATGCATATTGATCATTATCTTACAGACATCCTGCCAATTTATATATACAACAGTTCCACCTATGAAAGCACATGGTTTTTGGTACCACATCATTTCTAGACTACACATAGTTATATTTCCTAATGCCAGGTGAAGTAGATTCTTTCTATATTATCTATTTTCTCTATAACTTTAGACTTTCTTTAAAATGTAAACTTGTTTAAAGGCTCAGTATTTTTAACTCCTTAATTGTATGTTTCTACATACAATCAATTATTGTATCAATTATTTGTTTTAGTATCTACACATCACTGACATCGAAATAATCAGAGTAGGTTGGCCTATTTTTCACACTTTATGAATTAGAATAAATAACATTACAGTACTGTTGTAGTTAAATTAGGAAATTACCACTTAAGATATTTAGGAGCAAAATTGTACATAATTAATTGCTCCCTTGAAAATAACAGTATAACTTTTTGTTGAAAAACAAGTTTTAAGTTTTAATTAAAAATTTTAAACTTAATTTTTATACTGTTAACATTTATAATCAGAATAAATGGCTGTTATGTTTTATATGTCAATATATCCTAGACGTTGACAATAAAGAGGATAAAATTGGAAAATATTAGTAAATCAGCAGATCCATCACGAAGCATATAACACTGAATAAAATAATAGGTATTAAAATATCGTGCTTGTTATATTTTAGAATTTCTACCTCACACTAAATTATTTTTCTAGAGGTAATGGTTGAATTTGTTCTAGAATTTTTCAAATCATTTTTTAGTTATTTTATGTAAATATCCTTTAGGTTAAAGAGGGTAAAAAAGAAAGATGTGTATTCATTGTCAACACTTAAAAAACTTCATCTAGGGGCACTTGGGTGGCTCAGTCGGTTAAGTGTCTGACTTTGGCTCAGGTCATGATCTCTGGGTCCTGGGATGGAGTTCTGAGTAGGGCTCCCTGGTCAGCGGGGAGTCTGCTTGTCCCTCTCCCTTTTCCTCTGCCCCCTCTTGCTTGTATTCTCTCTCTCTCTCTCAAATAGATAAAATGTTAAAAAAGAAAGTTTAATCTAATTAAACTAAAAACGAATATGTAAAACACACATGCCAGTTTTTTGTCCCTATTCTAATTGCAAGCATTTGTATGTAAATAAAGTAAATTAATTTAGTATGCTGCATAAATAAGCTTACTGAAGATATTCCAGCCTATATTAAGAACTCTAGAATAAAGGTTCATAAATCATTTCTATAAAATTGATGAGAATTTTGATCTAATCATAGCATTATTGTTTTTGAGAATATTAAGTATTAAAAATAATACTTATTTTTAATACTTAAAATAAGTTTCTTTAAGTTTCTTTTGCTGTATTAAGGAAAGGAAGCTCTGATTAAAAAATTTTAAATTGTATTCATAAAAAAACATTTAACAGAAGCAATGCTATCAATCAGGTAAAACTTATTTCTAGACGTTTTCCCCTCTTACTCAAGATAGAAGAAACCGAGAATTCACCATTGAGAGAATGTCCTAAATTTTTCATAATTTCCTATTGAAATTAACTGAGGCTGAAACATTAAAAACATGGCATATCTTTAGGCTTTTGGTATTTTGAATTACTCTGGCTCTTATTCATTTTCAACTGACAATCACTGTCTTTACCATCCTAATAGGATGAGAAAAAGAAATCTGCATACTTTGTTTTCTGCTGTTTTATACACAAACCTCAGTAATTGAATTCTGCGACTCCATGCTCATTTTTATCCCAGGGCTCTTATTGATTATTTGGCCAGTAAAACAGGCACTCTGGAAGGAATACATTAAAGGAACAACAGTGTCTGATAAGTGGTTGCCAAAATCACTGATGTTGTAATTTTGGTAATGAACATCCCTGCCTTGAGTTATAAAGTCAAGAAGATGTGGACCCTTTTTCTATCACTTTATGTCTTATCTGTTGCCTTTTTGCCTCGTATTAGCATCTGCAATGTATTGTGTACCTAAAAAGAATTAAAAATAACCAAAAAGAACTAAAAATTTTTGATAAAACTATTGGTAGACTTTTATATTTTAATACTTGATCCATACCTGATAACATCATACCCATAAGCAATGTAGATGAAATAATTAACTTTCTCTCCATGTGGGAACTTGTTAGTAAACTGGTCTGGTGGTTATTTGCAAGGAGGACTTATATTCTGTTCTTCCTATCATGCAGACTTACCTTCATTTTGTTTCTAAAAGAGTATATAAAGATTTGTTCTCAGTTTTAAGGATATAATGTAGTGTTATTCTTTAGATCTCATTATAATTAGAAGAGTATTTATCAAATGTTGCCAGCCTGTTAATTATAAATAAGAAGAAACTGAAGTTCCAAGAAGTTGAGGTTAGAGGTAAGGCTAGTGCTGGAACCCATATGTTGTGATCCCTGAGAGTGGGCATGGGGTAGTGGTTCCTTGGGGAGAGCTGAGTCCTTCCTGCAGTCAGACACACCTGGCTTCATATCTTTGATTCATTGCTTTGTGACATTGGGGACTTTATTCCTTCAGCAAATATTTGTGCAAGAGTTCCTTATTAGGCATTAAAAAATTAGTTACTCCTTCTGAGCTCCCTATTAGCATTCATATAAATTTAGAGAGGGGTAGGTACAGTGTGACTAGCCTAGCATGGGTGGTCAGTAAATGCAATTTATTTCTCTTAGACCACAAACACTAAGTAAAGGTTCTTTTACATTGATCAAGTGAAGAGTACAGCCATTAGTAGATCACAGTAAATTATCTTGAATTTCTTTTACATTTTTGTTTTATAAACTTTTACTTTGATTATGGAAATATTTCAGTTTTCATGTGTCAGATTTTGGTGATTTCAGAAACAAAGTAACTGAGCACAGAAAGGTTTTTCTTTATCCCCCTAAGTAACTGAGAAGTGAGCAGTAATAAAAATCAAATACCCAATATATGCATATAATTTAATTTGATTCACCATTTTTGAACATCTCTAGAGAGTCAGAGATCATGCTGGAGTTCTAAAGGGGATATAAAAAAGACGTGTGACTATGCTCATATGTAGATTATATTCTAATTGAAGAGATTTAAATGTACATATCTGATTGTATTTTAAAGGCTAATAACAATCCTATTCATCCATTTCCCCAATAAATACTATTTTGGTCCTTCATCTGAGTCTACGTTCTGACAATACAATAGTAAATGAAACAAAGTCCCTGTGCTCAATGAGCTTATATTCTAACAAGGAAACACAGACAATAAACAAGTAAGCAAGTTAATAACATCGCACAGTTTTAAGTGTCCCTAAAAAACCACAGCAGAATAAAGAGATTGAGAATGGCATTTCCTGGGTGTGCTAGGTTAGATAGGATAAGTAAGGAAGGAGCTCTCTGATCACCTTGACATCTAGCTAGCTAGGGGAAGGGGAGATTGTAGGACAGGAAAAAAAAAAAAAAAAAAAAAAGTAGAACTTGAGGGAGAAGAGGTTATTTCCCAGCCACAGTTGATCAAACTGTATGGGGTTTTGAGTTGTTGATAAAGGAGTTTGGCCTTCAAAGGGAGTGGGAAGCCCTTAATGGCTCTGTTTATTGCTTGCTACTATTTATAAGCAGAGGACCACTGTGAGGAGAGTGGTACTTAGGAATGGAATATTGCTCCATGGGTGCTTTGCGGGAGGAATCAGAATAGCAAAGAACCCAGCTCAGGTAAACCAGTTAAGAAGCTTTAGCAACTCCCCAGGCAAATGAGTAGTGAAATTGTAATAGAGAAGACTGATGTGAATCATTGCAGAAGCAAAACTGAAAATGCTCACAACATAATGTTGTGCAAGAGGGGGTAGGTGATAGGGATAAAGGCTGAGAGGACTGCAGTTTCTTCTGAAGTTTTGAACCAGGGTAAGTAAAGCTATGGTTGGGACAGGCAATTTCAGATTTGGATTTTTGAGGAAATGGTAGGGCTCTTTATTTGAGATATCCAGGAATCTCATGCAACTAGGCCGAATTTTGGAAGAAAGCATGAAATTCAAGATGCAGATTTGGGAATGGAGATGTTCAGCATAAAAAAAAAAAAAAAAAGGCCTATCTGGAACATGTGATTTTAAAAAATGCCAGTAATTAATTATCATACTAGTAATCAGTTCTGAGAGATCTGTAATTCTGTCAGTTACTGAGAAAAGTCAAGATACTTCAAACAGAATAAAAATCAAAAATAAAAAGACAGCTTGGTAGTGTTGGCAAAAATAGCTCTAACAAGTTAACGATAGTAATTACACACCATGTAAGTAGTTCTTTATGAGTTGTTAAAAGAAAAAGTTTTGCAGAGGGTGCCAGGGTGGTTCAGTCGGTTAAGCATCTGCCTTTGGCTGGGGTCCTGATCCTGGGGTCTTGAGATACAGCCCTGCATCAGACTCCCCAGTAAGTGGGGAGCCTCCTTCTCCCTCTCCTCTGCTGTTCCTCCCACTTTGTTCTCTGGCTATCTCTGTGTCAAATAAATAAAATCTTTAATAAAAAAAACATTTTCATACCTTATCTCATTTTTTCCTCAACAACAGCCTGTAGGTTCAATATCACTATGATTCTCATTTAACAGAGAAGGAAGTTGAGGCTTAGAGAAACTAAGTAATTTTCCCAAAGTTGCCCAGTCGGTACATGGCAGACTCCAGTCTGGCTCCCCCTGCTACTATTCAACAGTTACAAAAATGCAGGTTCTATTTTCTACCCTGTGCTATGCTCTATTTTCTACCCTGTGCTATGCTCACAGAATTAATATTGTTCTAAACACTCCCAACCCTGAATCTAGAGACACTGTTTGTAGTGCTGTGCAGTTCATGAACCTTGACAGGACCCATTATTAGTGCACAGTGAGGTAAGTCATTTTTGTTCACTAATGCATCCATTCATTCAACAAATATTTACCTCTGCTGGATGCTGGGCACCGTACTAACTCTAGAGCTTAAAAATATGAGTGGGAAGTGAATCTTTCCCTCATTTGCTTGGTTTTCATGAAGGGTACAGAAAAGTAAGCAGGCAGTTATGAATATTGTGTGACAACTTATGCTCTGGGAAGTCCATGTGCTATGAGAACTCAGCAAGCACCTGTAGTCCAGATTGGAGGTTCAAGGGAGACTTTGTGTGGGAAGTGATGCTTAAAAGTAAAACCAGAGGTGTGACCTGGGATGAACTGGGTTCATTGAGACAGCAAGGCATGACGATCTAGATGTGAGAAAGGCAAAGAAAGGCTGATAGAAAGAGATATATAATGTTTTGGAACATAAATGGTAAGGTGGGTGGTTCATATGTAAACTCAAAGAGGTAAGGAGGGGAAGACAATTTATATCTAAACTACACACACACACACACACACAAAAACCCATAAAATTACATGCAGTGGGCTATCTTTAAAGAAGATAGAGTGATGCCAAATACATTTCAGGTTTCTATCATTTTTTTAAGTTTGTAAAGCTTATTGTTAAGTTTTTATTTTTATGGACTATTACTTTGTGTGATTTGTGTGAACTAAGGATTTCCTGAATAAGTGAGGGAACCCTGTGATTCTTTAAATGATGGTCTGTTAAGCAGAGAGATCAGGGTTAAGAGTTGAATTCCATAATTCTGATAATCTATTTTTGTGTAGCTTGGAGTCTTTTTTGGTATAATAAGGCTGAATTTCCACTTTGCCTCCTTTTCTTTTGGGGAGGACAAAATCACTGAGTTTTGAGTGAATTTATTTACTTTTTTTTCTAAGATTTTATTTTTAAGTAAACTCTACATCCAGGGTAAAAGTGGAGCTCACACTCACAACCCTGAGATCAAGCCTCCTATGCTCCACCAACTGAGCCAGCCAGGCACCCCTTGAGCAGATTTATTTTAGTATGAATCTCCTCAGAATAGTTTCCAGGAATAAATGAATTTATTTTTAACAACCCCAAAATTAAAGTAGATTAATCACCCCCCCAGTTTTGTTTTTAAAGTTATACACACTTTTAGATATTTTAATTGCAAGAGAAAGATCGTGGGCACTGGGCTGCAGTGGCATGCAGCCTAATGTTTATTGCTGTTTTATTTTTTACTGATACTTCTGTTCAGGAAAAGGTAGTGGTTCAGTAACCTTTGTTCCTGAGAAACATTTCTCAAGATTGGAAATACAATAGGAGGCCTAGAAATCCATCCCAGTTGGCCCCCAAAATATGTTATTTGGAAGCAAACAGAAATTACAATAGTAACATTTTATCAACAAGTCTATTTGTCACAGGAGCAAACACACTTTTAGCAAAAACCTGTTCAGGATTCAACAAATACATTCCAGACACTAAGCAAAATCTTGACCTATAAATGTGCCCTCATCCTATAAGGAGAAGAGTTCTAGAGGAGAGCATATTTTTAATAGGCAAGAGGCATTTCAGCTTTTTAAGAGAATCATTGAGCAAAAGACATGGAAGTCTAGGAGATGGGGAGAAGCTCATGACTACTGCCTCACCTGTAAAATGAGAATAAGAGAATTTACTTGTGAGGATTAATTAAGTCACATTAATCCTTACTTAGAAATCTGTCACAACAAATTGCTTTGGGGGGGGGTGTGGAGAAAGTGTTGGTTTCCTTACCTGGACCCATTATCAACTCCACTCTACTTCTCAGTGGTTCCTGACAGGTGGTGGGACTGGGGATGATCAGCAGGTGAAATGAGTAAGGAACCAAACAGGGGGAGTTAGTGCCCTCTTGCATTTCTTAGACTTGAGAGAATGGAATGTGGCTGCCTCTGTTTCAGGTGCCATTTGTGGGCCTCTAACCTCTGCAGGTTGCTGGATATGGCCTTGGGGAGTGAAAGGCAAACTGCCTTTTTTTTTAGGGAGAAGAGAGGAAGATTAAGGTAGGAACTTCAACTCCTTTGTGCTAAATTCCCATCAGACAGCATCTGGCCAGGGAAAACTTGATGCCATATTCTTTAACAGTAGCCCCCAAGTCTTAACACTTACCCTTGATGTGCAAGGTTGAATGAATTAATATTTATAAAACACTCAGAACAATGATTGACATGCAGTAGGAACCATGTAACTGTTTCAAATAAAATAAAAATAAAGACTTCCAAGATTTCAACAATAACACATAAAAATAGCAATACTCTGTTTTGTGCCTTACATCTTCTTTTATATGGCCTGCCACAGATTTCTCTACTTTAGCCACTACCAATTATGACCAACCATGAGAACCATCCTCTCTTCTGTTCCTCAGTTCATTTTGAATCTAGGCAGCCTCTCTGCCAAAAGAGTTTTTCATTTACTTTTCTTTTTTTTTTTTAAAGAAATCCTGATTTATTAGAAAACCAGTGTATCCATACAGTATTTATTAAATAATAGATTGTTATTTTGTTGTGTTGAGTGGTATTACAAGTAAGAATTTGGAGGTCATGTAGAGTCGTGCTGTGTCACTCCAGCATTCATTAATGTGGCCAAGTATTTTTCTTACATGCATTAGTGCTTAGAGTACGTATTCAGTGATGATTCAGAAGTTGAGACAAACACAGACTCTTTATGACTGTGATAGCTTCTGTTTATCCCACTACCCCCTTTACTGGCTATCTCACTGCTTAAGAGTATCTCAATTTTAGTTGGATACAAAAAATAAGGGGCTGACACTTGCCATTTTATTTCTGGTCAGAAACTCTATGAAGAAGCTTAGTGCAAAAAGTCATGCAAAGAAAAAAATTGCTTGCAAAATTAAGTCAGTGATGCTCTTCTTAACCCTCAGCGATAGACAACTGAAGAGGGATTACATATAATGATTTTTAAAAGTAGGATATAGTTTCACCTGCCTGGAGTGGCTTCAAAATAGACTAGGAACTTGAAGGCTGGGCATGGATGGAGTAGTTGACCTCTCTGGCTTCCTTTCAAGTCCCTTGATTCCGTAATTTGAATGCATAATTTCACATGCATTTATTCAGAAATATGTGCACCCAGACTACTTTCTGCTAAATGCAGACTCCCACTCTTAAACATTGGAGAGAGAAGCCTGTTAACTGACATTTGCAATTTCAGGATGGCACCGTGTGGGAGAGAGAACTGCCAATCATTTCTGCCAACACCATTCTCAAGGGGAGTCTAAACGAAGCTAGCTTGGTCCAATTAAAAGAAGCAATTATGAATAATGGAAAGTAAACAAATCTAAGAAAAATGATAGTGCCAATTATAGTGGGTACTCACAATAAAAGGCTATGGTCTAAGTGTCAACATTTGTTTCTAAAACTATTAATCTACTTTGATTTTTTTTAAAGATTTTTATATGAAATGATCAAAAATTTTTAATCTTCATTTTATAACTAAGTAAAATTCACAGTAGTGGAAAAGTTAAAAACCTCTTTGCAGAGCTTTAATTAGGTCAAATTTCTACATGGCCTTTGGGTTAGGAAAAATATATAAAGTGTTACATCGTGACCCATTTAGATGCTTGATTATAAAAAATATTGCAAAACAGCCTAGAAGACCTACATACCTTTTTCTTTGTGCCAAGGTTAAATATAACATGTGAAATCTGCTTTTGTGCTGTAATGCAATCCAACTATCATAAAATGTAGATTTTGATAAGCTGCATCATTATGCTTTCCCCTATGTGCAGGGGAAATTGAACTTTCCATTGTAATGGCTTGTAACTGTGTCTTCTTATCTCTGAAAGCATAATGGTATTTTTACCATTGTCAACAAACTTTGTGTTAAATTCACTGACCTTAGTTCACTTGCACAATGATGCAATTAACAAATGTCTGCAGACATAGACATTTTGATTGTATTTCCTGAATAGAAAAATAAGCCTGCCCCTATGTTTTGGTAGAAATGCAAAAATATTTTTTTTCAAATTGTTTTCCTTCTGTGAATATCTTTATAGTTGGGTCATGCAAGATAAATTTATATTAGGGAGCCAAGTACAAATTCATCCTCCAGTGAAAACCGGAATGACCAGTGATAAAAAGCACAGGAACAAGAGGAAAATGTGTTTGGACGCATGGAGATGGTGGCAAGTGACTGAAAAAGAAGAAACTCAAGACTTTTTAATACTAGAAAATTGCTGATGG
The DNA here is from genome assembly GCF_053574225.1 of Canis aureus. NCBI lineage: Eukaryota > Metazoa > Chordata > Mammalia > Carnivora > Canidae > Canis > Canis aureus. The sequence goes on along the minus strand of NC_135617.1, from coordinate 41,114,289 downwards.
AACTGAAGGTAATAGGGAACAGAATAGAGAATAGGGAGCAGAATTGGGAATGGAGGTCAATTAATTGATCTCTCCGGGAACAAAAAAAAATGACTAAAGGTAGGAATGATTTGCTAACATGTATATATGGAGAAGATTGTGAACTATCTCTTAAAGGTGTTTACAGCTGACTCCCAACGGAGAGGAGGTGAAGGTCCAGAAGATTTGTGCGCAGAAATGTACATTATCTGCTTCAAAAAATTCTAAATTGAAAGCTGAAGCTAAATTTTGATTTAGCTGATATCAGGAGCATGCTGAAAAGTGTTATGTTGATAAGCAATGTAAAGCAAAATCATCCTGATCTAGTTAGTATAAAGCTAACACATCCTTAAAGCAATAAAGCAACAAAGCCTGTTGATGCCAGTTTCAGTAGTTAAAAGGCTACAAGTGTAGGTCTACCCATTCTTGTCTATGGAACTGGCCATTTAGCCCGTCATGGCCGTCACATGAGGCATCCTGAAGTAGATGCTATTTCATTAGCTTGACTTACTGCCAGCAAATGACATAGTCTTGGAGCATAGCCAAGCTACTGTCATGAGAGTTGTGTGAGTGTTTCTGGACTGACCGAATTTCCCTAGGGAATGGGTGAAAGCTACCTAGTGTGGTATTTGGTGAGAGATGTTATGAGAGACAGATGAAAAAGCTTCACACACCCCATGTTTTTGGGCAAAACAAAGTGTTTCTGAGTCCCTTTATTACCACAGTAAGACAATTCCTTGAAGCTTGTTCATGTGTGTGCATGCTAACTTAATTCTAACAGCAATGCATTGTCATGCACACTTTCCAAATGAAAAAGTTGAGGCAATCTGTAACTTTGAAGCTGAGGTATATTTAGAATACCATCCATGTGCAGATAGTGACTATAACCACAGACTTGCACACATTCTATGATTTGTGAGTTTGTTTTCAACTCTTGCAATGTCATGTAGCAGAGCTTAGGTAGTCATCCAAATATTTTTAATTCAGGCAGTTTCAATTGTTTGCTTTTTTATTTTTGCATAACAGTTGTGATGAGTTTGTACAAAACACCTACATTTCATTTCTTACTAACCAACCTGTGTATTTGTCAGTTTTTTCCATAGCATAGCAGAAAATATCAAAATTACATACTTCTATATCCAAAATACTACCACCACCACCCCCCCACCCCCATCCCTTTTTTCTGTCCTGATGCGGGACTGCCATCTGGTGGAACAGGGAAGGCACTTCTGGTTGGGACCTAGCAAAATTGTATAATCATGGTTTCTCTATTAGGTTTCCAAAGGATCAGTATAGCAAATGGGAACCCTATTTCTGATCTCAAATGGAGATAAGCTTACAGTGAAGAAAGAAGACACTGATGATTATTATAGCAGCTGATAGTCTTGGAGCTGCACTGATTATAATGGGCAATGAATTGGCAAGAAGAGATCACTCAATTTTATTAGTCAAGAATTTTTTTAAAAACGTGTATATGGGGATGCCTGGGTGGCTCAGCGGTTGAGTGTCTGCCTTCAGCCCAGGGCCTGATCCCAGAGTCCCGGGATCAAGTCCCACATTGGGCTCTCTGCGAGGAGCCTGCTTCTCCCTCTGCCTGTCTCTGCCTCTCTCTAAAAAAAACAAAACAAAACAAAAAAAACAAACAAAAAAAACCGTGTATATGTATATTTATTCACAAAGAATGCATGCATTATATATATGTACATTATGGGCGCATATATATGTATATGTATGTGTGTGTATTAGACTAGGTAAAGAAGAATCACAGCAGAAAAAAAGTGGCCCTGAAAGTTAAAGCAGATATGATAGAGCTACCTTTCTCCCTTTCCCCTTCCTCAGTCGTGTACATCTCATGCCCACCCCCTAGAATCCCTAAAAGGGTCACACACAGCCCATGAGATGCTGCCTGGGCAATGTTGGGTCTCTAGAGATTTAGAAGCTTCAATTCTTACTATGCTGCTGCCTTATCATCCTTAGCAATAATGTCTCCTTTGGAGAAGACTTACTCTGACAAACCATGAAGTACTACTGGAGGGAATATTTATCAATATTTGGCATACCTGCCTTTGAAATAAAAAGTCAGTGTGAATCATCAGTGGGAAGAAAGAGCCAATGCCCAGGTATTTTTCTGAATTATATGCCTACCTCTGGCTTTTTAGTTTTCAGGAAGCGGGCTTCTCATGTGCCAAAAACTGTGACAAATTCATGTAAGCTAATCACAGACATTAGACATAAGATACTTTATTTTTTATACGAGTAACAGAGAGGCTAAGAACTTTCTCAGACAGCATTCATTTATGCCACAGATGGTGCATTCCAGGTAACTTTTTACACAAGAAGGAAGAAATAAGAGGAACAGTCTATTGTCTTTTTACTTCCCTTACTTCTTATTCAAGCTGTGCCGGTGTGACAGAAGTGACATTTTAGAAAGAAATAATGTCCCAGGACAGACTATAGAGCAGTTTTCTTATGAGTTTGCTTCATTGAAAGGAATATCTTTGAAGGTAACAAATTTCATCGTCTCAGAGAAAAGTATGTATATATATTTTTCACCTGGAGGAAAGTCAAAATTGTGTGAAATTACATAGTCGTACTCACTATTAGAGCTGGGGTTCAGGGGTCTTCCTGAGTCTGTAGGAATCCCTAGACTCGGAATGGATATCCCTAAGATATCTACAAGCCCAGTCTCAAACATCTGCAGAGTAAGAATACAACTGTTCTATTTGTCCAGATGTTTCTTCTACTTCTAGTACTCAGACTGAGAGGTAAATATCACGAGGAACTGATCAGAGTCTCTTGTTTGACTGATAGTTATATGGCCTGTTTGTCATTTTGAAAAGTGAGCTGTGGAGAATTTGGTGACTTGTTGTCCTTGGGTGTTCATGGGGGATGACTAGAGCTCAAGCAGAGGAGCTTAAATTACTTGGAACCCATGGCCAAATGAAAGATGGATCAGAAAAAAAAAGAACATCACTTAAATGATAAAAGACATCAAGAGGAAAATGTGACAGCATATCCAGTGCATAATGGCTTGACAGTACATATTTGTGGAGTGATTTTTAAAATGCATCAGTATATTAGTTATGTAGCAGAGTAAGAACTGCATTTCTAATTTCATGCAAAAAGTCCTTTTAAGGCTTCAAAATTTGCACTTCAACTTTTTAATGGATTTTTTTCTGATATATTATACATCCTCTTGACATACTAAGCACAGTATTTTTTTAAATTATTTTGAAATAGTTTTGGATTCACACGAAGTTGCAAAAATAGTACAGAAGAGTTCCTAGCTTCCCCCAATGATAAAATCTTATATAACCAGAATACATTATCAAAACAAGGAAACTTACATTGGTTCACTAATAACTTGTAGACTTATTTGTATTTCACAATTATACAGTTTTTTAAAAAATATTATTTAACATGTCTTAGGTTTTAATTGTCATCTTAATTATCTCATTGTGATTAATAATCCAATTATTTTATTGATTTATTTCAGATAGCTGTTCTGTAATATGTCTTTATTCAGAACTCAAAAATTTACTTGAAAGTTGGAATTTCTTAAGCCAAGCAAAGCCTTACTATCTGCATTTGTGTTTTGCTTTTGTTTTTATTTGTGTTGTTTTCAACTAAATGGGTAATATAACTTGCCATTGTATGAATTCTTGTGGAGTTTAATGTGGTTGCTCATCTGAAAAATTAAGACTTGGAGGAAAGTCTAAGGTGGCTGTTGTCCAAGTAGTTACTTGTCTTCAGTAAAATCATAATTTTCACTGTTTCCATCAGTGTCTTCTGACTTATGAGCTCATAAATTTCTGCTATGCCTAAGTCAGTTATCTTTTGGACTTTGTCCTCCCCTTTATTCAACCGTGTAAGTTACAGGCATGGTGTCTTTGGAAGACATCAGGATCGCTTAGAACATCACTGCTATAGATCAGTGAAGCTAACTTGTCCCTTCGCAATCAAAAATATTAAGAGCAAAATGTTGTATTTGTACAACAATTTATATTTTCAAAGTACTTAAATGTCCAAAATTTTCTTTGATCCCATGCAACGGCTCTGTGAAATACAGCAATATATTATCTCCACTTAAACTTTGCTGGTCACTAAGACTAAAAGTCAGATCCAAAAAAAAAAAAAAAAAAAAAATTCCTGGTTCAGCTAGAAAGACATATTTCTGCCAGATAAATCAATAGAGGGAATTTAATGTGGAGAATTTAATATGGTAGTTAGAATGAGATAGAAGAGGTGAAGAACAAGTACAGGAATGCGAAGCCATCCTAAGATTAATGATCACCACATGCTGTCTCCATGCCTCACTCAGGAGGGACAGAGAAGAGGTACAGTTGCTGAATCCCTGCGAGCAGAGGCACCTTGTTAGACCAGCGCCACCCACTGGCCAAACCTACCTGGAAGCATACCAGCGAGGAAGCCAGGGAAACAGTTGCATACCCACAGGTGTCCCAAGCAGAAGAAGGGAAGTGTGAGGAATTGAGCTCAGAGCAAATATACCAAATAGTGTTGTGCTGGGCATACTCATTGTTAATAGAAATACGACGTGATGGCATGTTGCAGAGCACAAAGGGTAAAGAGGAAATGGGCATTCTCTCTGCTGTGAAGAAATTTTCACTTTTATAAGGGGAGATGATCATGTAAACAAAAACCACTCTCAATATTACTGCTGCTAACTCTTGTTGAGTACTATTTATATGTCAGGAACTCTAATGAATGATTTAAATACAGCTTCTTGTTTCACTCTTTGAATTCATTCCATTTTACAGATGATAAAATTGAGACTTTAAGAGGTCAAGAGTCACAAGACTGAATAGCCACGATTCTGATGCAGACTCTCTGACTCTAAAATCCATGCTCCTTGTCATGCTCTATATTGCATCCCTAGGTATAATAAGTTTTCAAAGTTCTAGGATAGGTACCAAAAAAGAAGTGACCAATTTGCCTGGGAGGCAAGCTTCAGAGGACACCAGACACTCAAGTTGAACTGGAATAGGAGTGAGGATTTCTCTAGGTGGACCAACAGGCAAGCACAGCAGCATTATCAATCATACTGCATCACATTTTCTAAGAGCCTGGCAAACACGGCTACTGGCGGATTAATACAGAACTGTTGAGGCACAGTTTAGCAGGAGGAATTTGGAAAAGATAAAAGGCAAGGGAAATAAGAATCATTCAGAAGCTGTATCATACTCTGGAGACACTACATTGACAAGGAAGAGGGAAATTGTTGATGGCTGTGTGCCAGTTTTGTTTTCGTACTACTATCCTGCCTGCAGAGTTAGGTGCCTATCATGAACTGCATGTATAGCACGTGGTCACTGTTTAGGCCACTGAGTGAATATTAGAAGGATGCCCTGAAAAAATGGATTTGAGTTTAAATGTTACCCATGCCACCAGCTCCATCCAACCATTCTTTCTCAATTTCTCAGTGCTTGAAAATCCATGTTCTAGATAAGAAGTTGGAGATATTTGGACAGGTTTCAGCTATAAAGGCTTGATTGGGCCCTTTATTAATTTAATTTAAAATTAAAACAATAGTATCAATAAATGGAGCTATAGAGCTTTATATTTTACCACAGAACTTTCACATGTAGTCCTCAGATAATTGAGTTTAGTATCATAGCTGTATTTGCTACAATTTGAAGATGAAAAATGTGAAGAGCAGCAAGGTGAAATTTTTGCCACAGACCTACTGAATAGCACAGCCAACACCATCAACTGGCATATTTGTTCAAGCCAGTGTTACTTTTTGTGTATTTTCACAGTTTTCTTGGTAATTCAAATTATCTCTCATTATTCTGAAATAATTATGCTATGTGTATGTTTAAAGGAATTAAACTACTATATAACTCCCCAATTTTTCTATATGGTGTGCTTTCCCTTCATATCTATATACCATTTATTGCTTTTCAGTAAGAGACTTTGTGATGGATTTAATTTTTTTTCCCCTGGCAATCGTCTACCTCTCAGAAATGTCACCTGTCAAGTATATCAATTTCTTCAGTAAATAGAAAGCTATTTAATACTTTTATATGAGCCTTAAACTTAGCTTCACCTGTTTTCCATTATGTTGCAAGGTGCTTTAGAGGTAGAAACGTGTTTTTGGTCTGCTCACTAACAGGTGAAAAATTATTTTCTTGCTTTCTTCGATCTTACTTTCTTGTAGGCACTCATTTGAGTTATACATCATCTGTATTAAATGGAGCTAACTTTGTATCAGCAGAGCAGAAGGAATTCTTAATACTGGAATAGTCCATGTCCTCTTCTTGTTTTCTTTTCCTTTGCAGCATTTAATAGTATTATTTTTTTTAAGATTTTATTTATTTATTCATGAGAGAGAGAGAGAGAATGAGAGAGAGAAGCAGGCTCCATGCAGGGAGCCTGCAGGGAGCCCCGATGTGGGACTCGACCCCGGGACTCCAGGATCACGCCCTAGGCTGAAGGCGGTGCTAAACCGCTGAGCCACCCAGGCTGCCTGTGTTCATTATTTTTACTTGAATGTCAAAATTCTCTAGATTATTGCCATGTTTTGTGATTAAAGCAGTTTAGATAAATGGAAAAGAGTAGAGAAGCGAATTAATTTAATTATGGCTAATAAGCACATGATGAAGGGATGGAGAACTCTCTGGTTCTCCTACAGCTTCATCACCACTACTTATTGAACAAAAAAATTTAATATTGATGAGCTTATATTGGAATTGACTTATGCTTGATGAAAGAAAAATAATCTGAGAGCCTTAAATGACAATGTAGTTTCCTTAGTAATATCTTCTAACTTGCCAATAGGCTTCATTCAGAGGAAAGAGTTAAAATTGTCAGTATCATGATTCTAAAATGAATATTCATTTATGTGTTTCCACACGATGGTCACATGTATATGTATTCCCAGAGTGATTCATGACTGTGCAGGTAATGATAAGAGTTTTTTCTCGGGATCCCTGGGTGGCCCAGCGGTTTAGCACCTGCCTTTGGCCCAGGGCGCGATCCTGGAGACCCGGGATCGAATCCCACATCAGGCTCCCAGTGCATGGAGCCTGCTTCTCCCTCTGCCTATGTCTCTGCCTCTCTCTCTCTCTCTGTGACTATCATAAATAAATAAAAATTAAAAAAAAAAAGTTTTTTCTCTTAAAAGGAGTAAAAAGATTGTGTGCATATCTGTGTGTATGTGAAATACAAATCTATGCAATATTAGTGTGATGAAGATATACAATATAAAATGCTGAAGAAATAAGTTGATGATTTTTATTCCTTTTTTTTACTCCTTTGGCTGATATTGTTTCAATGGAAATTGACTATTTAGGAAAATTCAGTTTCCTACTGTGGAAAATTAAATGCTGGGCAGACACTGCAGATTCTTTAGTTAGAAGATTTGAGCTTCACTTCTAGCTGTGCCATTAGAGAGCTGCTGGCTTCGAATGACAAAACTATGACTCATTCTCCACATATATAAGAGTATGAGCATGTCTTCCCAATCTGAACTGGTTTCCTGAAAAAAAAAAAAATTAAAATAGAGCCCGCAAGAGATTTTGATGAAAAAGGGAAAAGTATTATTCAAATTATAGGTTGGAAATGATTTTTTAAATGTTTAAATCAGTTAATGTAGAAGTCAGTTAAATTGTACAATATATCTGTTAGCCAAGCCACGGATATTAAAATAATATTCATGAACAAATCTAAATGATAGTTTGGAAGATCCAGAAAGGCAAGTTCTAGGAGTGAAATCAGAGTCCAAAGTCTGAAGATCACTATAAGAATGGACAGATGGTCAACCAGAGCAGTGTTAATATAACCTAGAGCTTAGCCAGAGAAATAATCTTTGCTACGAAAAAAATTTGGTTAAAAGATGAATATTGCTTTCCTTCTTTTACCACCTGTAGGCTTAGAATCTTGACTAGAAGAGTTACATAAGGCATTCCTGAGCCAAGTATCTCTAAAAATAATTTTACAAAAATTATTTTAAAATTCTGTGTATTGGCGAGAGTGATTGACTGAATTCCACACTCAGTAATGATGCGGGAGTACAGCTTATTGATTGTGAATCTGTGTGTGCCTTCCTCCCTGAGGAGCTAGCATAAACAAACAGCAGACATGACTTCTGGTTCATTGAAGATCCTTACCAGTGATCAGCAGTGCTCCTGTCCCGAGAACTAGAATGTTCGGTCTTATTTCACAGCCCTTATTGCTAAGTTATAGGAGGTGCCTAGCTTTTTTAAGTGGTCTTTAAATTCTGAGTAAGGTCTTGCTTTTCTTTCCCTGTGATCTAAAGTGACTGTTGCCCTGTGGTTCTGCAGCCCTCCATCTCTCTGACCTGAATTCTTTCACGTCTGTGTCAATGCTGTCCTGGCAGCTTTATTTGCTCTGCACAATCAACATTTCCTCTCACTGTTAAGAGCCCTGGCATTTTATACCCCTTTTGGCAGAGGCAGTTTAAGCTTGGAGTCTGCACTGTAAATATATCTCTTGTTGGGCAGAAACAAGGATACTCTGATGCTTCTTTTCCATCAACAGTCAACAACCCCCCTCCATACAAACCCCGCCCCTGCCCCACCACACTCCCACTCTTCACCCTTGCAGTAGCTCAGATGGATCACAGTTGAAGTACTCTTGCTCTCTGCTCTCCTTTTATGCCTCCATGTCATTTAGGAGGACAAGTCAGATTTTCAAATGTTCCACATGAAGCTCCATGACGACTAGTGTGGGGAGGATTGAAATAAATACGAAAATACCTCACTGAATAGTCCATTGTAAGGATCCCTACATGCTCTTACCTAGGCCTATGCCTGCTATCCTGTTCTAGTGTACTTCTCATCTTCTCCCTCTGTTTAGACCCAGAACCTCCAAAAACCCTTTTCCTGGTATTAAAATGTTAGTACAGGAGAGCTGCACAGAATACTCTCTTATATTAATAACTAGGATACTTAGTACCCCAGCTAGAAGTGTTTGCATTCAGATACCTGAGAAAATGCCTAGACTTACCCCATGGACAATGTGTGATGCCTACATCACAGAGAAGACCCAGCAAAATAATCCTTGCACAAATATAATTCTCTACCTCCAGGAAGCATATTTCTAGATATTCTAGATAACAGCTTCTTCTCATGTTTATTTTTGTCCCCTTATTTCTTAGTATCAGCATTCAGAATTATTTCTGGTAATTTTTTTTGTTTTCTTTAAAATATTTGCTTTATGGTTCAATGGAGGACCCCTAATAAGCCTAAAGCAAGACTGCATGGGTACTTAGTTGTAACTAAGTAGAGGGAGATGGCACAAGTTCTTGTGTAGTAGGTCTTCTAGGCTGTTTGTATATTGCAGGGCTGTGCTGCTGAAGCATGCCACCCCTGTGGGGAGATAGCTGGATTTTGATCTTTAAAATTACTCTATCTTTTGAATTCTTTGTATGAGTGTATGTGCATTATATACACTATTTATAGCCATAGATTATCCATTTAACTACATAGTACAGTGTGAATTACTATCTTAGCTCTATGTGTGCATTTGTTCTTAGGACATCCATAATTTTCTTCAAGGTTATACTCTGTCTTTAAAATTTTTAATTGGATAAAATTATCACCCTATTTACAAATTAGTTTATATGAGTTACCATCGCATTCATCATTGAAATAATCCTTCATATTTTAAATCTGGAAACTAGGTACAGTTAGTATTATTTACTGCCCTTCCATCCACGACAGAGTAAGCCTTTCCACTACTGCTTTCTCAAGATGCATGTAAAGCTGTCTCATTAGAACTCTAAGTGTTAAAAATTGCCTGTGCTGTTTGGGACTTGTATGTGAGAAGCAGTATTTCAGCTTAAATATCTTGTTTCTTACTTTCTACAGTATAACCAAACCAACATCAGGACTCCTAGATGGTAAAACTGCTTATGTATACTAGCAAATTTTATGTGTCCTTTAAATTTGGAAATGATTCAAAGAGATAGCCAAAGCAAATGTGGATATCAAATTATAATCCCTTAAGGGAGAATCATGTGACATTAACCCATCTTAATATTTTGATAGTGTATGCTTATGCATGTGTGTCCTATTTCATACTAATCCATAAATATAGGTTAATAAAATATAAGAATTATTAAAGCTATGCAATCAGTGTGAAATGCAAGCCAACTCATTTTATTCTATAAAATGAGATGCAATGTGGAGTAGAAATTTATGCTGTGGTAATAGCTGCAGCATATTGAGCTCATATCATGTATCACTTTATACGCTCATCTACTTAGTATTCACAACAACCCTATAAAGCAAGCACTATTATTATTCCCACTTTACATATAAGGTGAGGCCTAAAGAAATGAAATAGTTTACCCAAGATGTGACAATTAGCACATCTACAACCTGGTGGTCTCTTTTAGTGGCTTTATTTCCTTTGTAGTTTTGAAGTAAATGAGAGCTACAGTGATGCACTATATGCCTGTTAGAAATACAATTCAGTAAGAGTCTGAATCAAGGATTGGAAGCTCTTCTTCATTAATCCTCCCTGAGAGATCTGTGTGCAGAAAGGATCACAAAGGTATTGGAGTTCTGTCGCTTAAATCCAGCTTGATCTTGTCCTCTATGTGACTGTTAACTGTACTCAGATAATTTGAAAGTTTTAATGCCAGGCATTATTGGAGTCCTAAGATAGTAGAATATCGTATTTCCTCCTTCAGTTGACATAGATCAACCAGAATGTTCTTGATTTCCTGGGGAAATTCTATGAAAATTTTCATAAATTGTTATTCTTAACCAAAATTATTTTTGCTAATTTTGAGATAACATAAAATACTGACGAAAGCCATAGGTAGACAGGTGGAGCCAAGTAATGGGGATTTTTGGTAACATGCTCATGAAAGTGAAAGTGAAGTTATGTATAGCCATTAAAACTTCAGGGCCCCTGGACTGTAAGGTGTGTTCGTTGTTACTGTTAGCCATTCTTTCATGAATATGCCATTGGAAACTCATGACTTTAACAATCACACATCTTTAGTTCTGCAACCAGCCAGACATTTCAAAAGAAGGCAGATAAAAATAGGAAGTTAAAATTATCTTTTATAAACTAATGGTAAATTAAATTATCCTGGAGGAAAAACATATAACTTGAAATAAAATATATAGTATAGAAAGGCACAGAGGTCCAAAACAAAGGAAATATATTCTTTCCAAAGATTGATAAGACATTCAAGAAACTAAAGGTTACTATGAAAAACAGGAGTAATTATATATTTCTTCTTAAAATAATCAGATGCAAGGATACAGTGATAAAAATGCAAATCATAAGATGCTCTTAGCTAGCTAGAGGTCAAATCAATGTTTTTCCTCAAATCAAAACATCAGAATTTTTCCTCAGTCAAGTTTTAATTTTTAAAGGTTGAATATGTATGGGGAATCTAAAAGCTAAAATTGTCACAAGTCCTTGGAAAAAGGTTAAGATTTAAGTATTAAGTAAACATGAAATGTTCATGAATGAGCTTGAAGGTGTCCATGAACACCTTGAATTAAAACGCAAAGCATTCTAAAGAAAAGTTTGTACCTTTCATCGAATTTCCAACAGTCCAAAATTTCTTAATAATTATTTTTCTAGAGCAGTATTTTTCTTTTTCTTTTCTTTTTTTAAAAGACCTATCGATGAACTAGACACACTTTCAGGCTTCATACTTAAAGTGTGTTAATGGCTTTATATAATGTTGTAGAATGTTTGATTCGTAGAATTTCAGTCTCCATCCTCGTGAATCTCTTCTGGTTTTGCTGCCAAGTAAATGATAAGCCTGTGCTTAAGAATCACGGGTGTGAAAAGTGTAAAAAAAGAAGCCTTGGAGCCAGGGAGATTTGAGTTCAAAGCTTCCTTTGCTACTTGGTCAGGTTTCATAAGCTTCTTGAATCCTACTGTTCTGCACCTGTAATAACGATAATTATAAATTATAGGGTTATAGTGAATTAAATGAAGAAGTATATATGTGTTTGTATATACCACTTGGCATCTACCTAGAACTCAGTATTAGTCCAAGATATTTCATTCTGTGTGTTACCACTTACTAGCTAATTCTTATGTATACAACATTATTGACTGGAATCTGCCTAGATGTAATTTTCCTTTAGTTCTTTGAAGGCCTGTATTCATACAAATCTAAATGCTACTCTGCCTGACAACTCCTCCATTCTTTGTATTCTCATTATCTTTGCCATTCTTTTGAGAATTATTCATATGTTTCATACCAGAGTAACTATAGTAATTCTGCTCCCAGACTTTCCAAGTGATTTCTGAGAAATTCCTATTTTGTCTGAAAGCTCCAGTTAAGCACTTTATGAATTCACATCTTCTGGGACTATGTTTGCCCCATCTTTGAGGTTCACTGCATAAGTCTCAGGTTGTCTTGGTGACAGTTCTACTATTATGACCCAAATTCAGAAAACTGTGAAATGAAATGTTTGCTTCTATAACTTCTGATACAATCAGTCCAGGGGATAGCTTTGCCCATTCATAACAATTTAGGCACAATTCTTTCTGTAAATCAAATAAAACAGAATGAATTGCCAGACATGAGGGTGAGATTTCTTAAGTGCCTATTTGTAGGTAGCCTCTGTGAGGAAAAAATAGTATAGAAGAAAAAGAGAAAAACTCATAACTTTTATGCATACTTACATCTGTGCTACATATGCTCCTTTGTAAAATTAAGAGAAAAGAATGTCACAGGTGATATAAAAGCTATTTGAAAAATATTTCCAGAGACCTAAAGTGTATCTGTTTCCCTAAGTTCCTAGGGGTTTTTGGGGGGGAAAACATTCTATGACTAGAATGTCTACTTCTCTTTATCTCAAGGCCTATCTAGGAGCTAAAGTAAGTCAGTATGCAAAAATGAATGAGCCATGATAATAATCCCTTATATTTGTCATTTCTGTATTTATTCCACAAGTATGCATTAAGTGTCTAGCATCAGTCAAACATCATAATAGAAGCATCTGGTACATAGGGGAGGAAAACATGACTCCTACTCTCTCACTGCCTAGTAAGAGGAGACAGACATATGAACAAATGAGTTGTGGAAAACAAACCATGTGCAGAAATGTTCAGTGCTTCCTGGAGCTGTAAAGGAAAGCTTTCTGAAAATATTTTTCATTTGAGTTTCAGCAGCTGAAGAACGGGCCAAGGTAGGGCATTTCAAGCAGAAAAAGCTGCCCTTGCGGAAGTGAAGAGAGATGCCTGCACACACTGAAACCCTAGAAGCATTCTGGACCCACTGATGGGCAGGGCCCTTGGTCCTTAGGAATCATTTTCCCATTTTACAGAAGTGAGAATGGAGACTCAGAGTACTTAAGGGCTTGGCATGGAGGCTCCAATTTATTAAATTAAATCACTGACTTGAACTGGAGGCTTCCAGCTCCCAGTCTACCAAATGCTTCTGCTTGGTTTGGCTATCTGGAGACAAGGCATCCTTCCTTTCCTCAAGTCCTACTCCTCAGATCGGGATTTGGATTTTTCTAATGTCCTTTATGCTTTCACCTCTGTTTGGACAGTAGACGTTAAATAGGGAAGCTGAAATCACATAATATTTTTGCTTTATTAGTAAACCATGTAAAAGCATTTCAGTTTGACTGATACATTCACCTGGGTGAATGTACCTAGGTGCCTTTTCTATTCTTATCATGCTTTCTGTCTTCCTACTTGTACTTTCTTATTGTGGTGTTCCCATTGTTCTGATTTCTAGTGTGAAGCAATTCTCTACAAGATGCACTTTGAAATTAAAGAACTTCTTCCTGCCCCCCTCTCCTTAGTGACAGACTTACTTTGCAAGCCGAGGGATGAGATGTTTAAATAAAATTTAAAATAAACTCATTAAAATGGATGATTTATTGAAAAACAACTAACACATACATAAGTTTATGGAAGTGTATATTCATAGAGTTCAGCAAATATTCATGTATTCAAAAGCCTTCTGTGCTTCAAGTCTGTTCTAGGTCTTCATCTAGACGTTAAGAAGATGAATAAAACATTGTTCTCACCTCTAAAGAGTTCTCAGGTTAGTAGGAGAGGCAAACATTTAAGGTAATGATTTGGAACACCAAATACAGAGTGCAACAGTAGAAGCACATTTAAAATACAGAAGTGGTACTGAAGAAAGAGATTCAGTCCAGAGACTAAGAAAACATTTCTTGGAGAAAGGAACTTCAAAATTGCATTTTTAAAACGGCAAGAGTTTTCTAGGAGGAGGAAGATAATGGGAGCAGGATATTCGAAGTAGAAAAAATATTTTGTACAAATATGTTGATGGTTGAAATGTCCTGTGTGGCTCAGGAATGCTAAGTCCATCAGCTTTCAAATTCTAGTGTGAGAGCACCGGAGGTGGTAAGGGGGGATTTAAAGAGAAATCCTGGTCAGGCTAGGAGTTAAAAGTTTTGGATATCCACTGATTCCTCAGACATCCTCCTCTGGTCTATCAGAAGACAGTGGAGGGTTTAGAGCAAGAAAGATAATTGAACACACTCACAACATAGAAAAAATAATTTTTCAGTTTAAAGAACGTAGTGATGGGTAAAAGGAGGAGAAAGGAGTGCAGATGTAGATTAGGGAGACCAGTGAGGAAATTGTTACAAAATCCAAATACAGGTAATAAAATATTAAAACAGAAACACAAACTCACAAGCCTAGTTGCCATTACACTAGGGCAGTGCCATAGAGAAGGGAAGAGATTATTTAGGAGGGAGAATCTTACCAGTAACTAGTGGCTCATTGGATTTCAGCAGTGAGGAAGACAAGCCAAACGTTCCTTCTAGGTTTCATACCCTGGAGGAAGAATAAGAAGTGGTACTACTCACAAGACAGGGAATGTACAATAAAGAGGTTTTGGGGAAAATAGTTATTCATTAATTTAAGAAATATAATTGAATAATTACTATATGTCAATAATGCTGTAGGTGCTCTATATATAAATAAAATATTGATTTTCTGTTCTTAGGTAGTTTACATTTACAGAGGAAACAGATAGTGTGCAAAAAAACCCTATATAATTCTAGATAGTCATAAATTCTATAAAGAAGACTAAAGCAGGTAAGCAAATAGAGGGAGGATGTCCACTGGAAATTCTATTTGAGATAAGATGGTTAGAAAAAGGCCTCTCTGAGAAGGTGATATTTAATTGGAAAAATGAATGAAGCAGACACCTGTTTGAAGATCTGGAAAAAAAACATTTTAAGCAGAGTGACCAGTGACTACAAACATCATGAAACAGAAATAGTTTTGGCATGGGATGGAGAGAGTTAAAGTGGGGAGTAGGGAAAGAAATGAATTTTGGAAAGATAGGAAGTGACCTTGTAGTAGAGAAGAGTTTGGACTTTATGCCAGTTGAAAAGGAAATCCTGAAGGGTTTGACCATCACATTAATAAGCTTTGATTTGTGTCTTTAAAAGATCATGCTGGCTGCTGGGCATAGAAAATTGATTGCAAGAGGCAAGAGTAGGTGCAGAGAAACTAGTGAGAAAGCTCCCTCGGCACTTTAGGAGGGATATCATGGTGTCTTGGAGCAGGGAGATGGTGAGGAATTAAGGGGTGTTTAGATTCAGTGTGTATATCAGTATATTGATATATGGACAGATTCAGTCATTGTGTGGGAAAAAAAGATCAAGAAGGAATACTAGATTTTGGCCTGAGCAGTTAAGATGTGGGAAGAGCAAAGTTTGGGGGAAATATGGAGAGGGAAAATTAAGAGTTCTTTTTTGGGTATGTTTAGCTTGTGATGCATTTTGTACATTTACAAAGAGCAGTTAGGTGCGTGGTTGGTCATCTTCCTCAGGAGTTTGGAGAGAGATCCAACTGGAGATAAGGTAGGACTCATCAGCATATCTGCTATTGAGAACACTTAGACTAGAGGACCATGGGGGGCAGAAAAGGCAGACAGGTATTGAGCCTGGAGGCATGCTACACCAATCAGAATCAGGGCACTAGCAAGGAGAGTCAGAAGAAACAGGGAGAGATTTGGGGGATCCTAGATGTTAATTTCAGTCATAAACATTTTACTAGAAAGAGGGCATGGGCTAACTATGTCCATTGCTACTGATATGTCAGAGAAGTTAAACATTGTTAGTACAGAGTTGTAAAAATTAACAATTCTGCCTTTGAACTAGCTCAAAAATTACTAATTTTTGTATGAAATTATTGTACAGAAGGAAGAATATCATTATGGGTGCAAATAGCTATTGTGGGACCACAGAGACAGATGTGTGTCTAAATGGGAGAGGGAAGAGGGAAGAACAAGCGGCTGACTTCAGAGCCAGAAATGCCTTTGGCCAAGTAGGCTTGCTTACTTACTTACCCCACAAACCATGTAATATAAATACTTTATTCTGAGACAGAAGCAAAAAGGATTCTGTGCTGCTGATGAGATCATGACCAAATTTAATTTCAGTTTTCTCTAGCTCCACTGGTCCGTGTGTATAGGCTTAATTAATATGTATAGCATTAATTTAATTATTTTGCTTGTTTGTTGCCCATGTGTGTAATGGAAAAACTTAGTCTGGTCCTCTGCCCTGTGTTATTTCTCGGAGTTTCCAGGGCATGGGTTCATCAAACTTTCTGGTCTTAACAGAAATGTTTCTCTTCCCTACTCAGTGTCATGCTTTATTCTCAGAGGCTGTAAGCACCACTCTCCTTCAATTTGGGACTTCAAATAGATTTCAAACTCAGCAAAAAGAGAGGCACTATCCTTTCCATTTTTGATCTTCCCTATAATTATTAACCAAGAGCACAGTGCTCACCCTTTCTTTGTTAAGCCAAAGAAGGATACTCACATGGAATGCATAAATCCACTCCTCTTCAGTCTGTCCCATTAGTTTGACAAATGTGTCCAGACATGTCTGAATCACAGCAGAGGACACAGCCTACGATTAAGCTGACCGAACCTTTTGCCACATAGATTATGGGATTTGCAAGACATTGAAAACACACAATAATGAATTAGATTTTTAAAAAATGAGTAGTATTTTAGAGCCTCAGGCAAGGAAAGGAAATAATCCAGTTCCTTTATTTTTCACTTGAAGAAATTGAAATACAATAAATTTAACTGATACAATGAAGGACACAAAACTGAATTTTGTAGAACTCATACATGTACCCAAATCTCCAAATCTCAGACTATTTCTCTTTCCAGTTAAGCAACACACACACACGCACACACACACACACACACACACACACACACACAAATGCCACAGTAACTGAATATTGAATACAGTCTAAATACATTGAGTAGATGGATTAATTTTACTATGCTCTTGGAAATGAGAGCACTATTTGAGATGGGAAGCAAACATGGCAGTATGTCAATGTGTCACATTATGGATGTGGAAAGAAAAGTGGATGCTTGGTTAACTTTTTGTGTTCCAAGCTTCACATTGTATTCAATTGTAACATGGAAGCAACAATTTTGACCAGTTCTGCTTAGAGAATGGAGAACTCAAAAAACGTTGATAAGGAATGTAAAATCTTAATATTTAATTTCTGAACGTTCATGAACCTGTGGAAAATAGCATAGTATAGCAAAAAGTTCATACTGATGTGTATTTACTGAAACAATTGGTCAGCTGAAATACAAATCTAATTGAACTAATTATTTGATTAATGAATCAACTCAATCAGTTAAACTGAGTAAGTTTTTAGAATTTATTAGTGCAAATAGCTGGGAATTAGATTTTCTAGGTAGATGGTTCCAGAAATACAGTCTCCATCAATCTAATCTGGGTTCCACATTCCTGCCAGAGTTACCTTTTTAAAATCCTCTGTTTAGTTCAATTCCCTTATTAATAACTTTTCCCCTATTTGCCGCAGAATGAGTTTCAGGTTTCTTTTTGTGGCAGTCAGGGTCCTCTCCATTGACTTCAATTTATCTTTCTAGTGGTGTTCTTTTTTTTTTAAGATTTTATTTATTTATTCATGAGAGACACACAGAGAGAGATAGAGGCAGAGACACAGGTAGAGGGAGAAGCAGGGTCCATGCAGGGAGCCCGACGTGGGACTTGATCCTGGGTCTCCAGGATCACACCCTGGGCTGAAGGCAGCGCTAAACTGCTGAGCCACCAGGGCTGCCCTAGTGGTGTTCTTATTCTCCTTTCTAGCCATAATCTTATTTACCTTCTTTTTAATATTCTACTCTATATCTTTTATTGGACAACTGCCCCCCAAATGATTTTGCCAAGAAACCTCACATACTTTGTCACCTCTGGGCCTGTATGTTTATCTCTCTTATGGAAATGCCCTTGTCATCTTTCTTTACTTATTGAAATCCTTTCCCTTCTTCAAAGACTCAGATCAAATGTCACTTTATCTGAGAATCCAGTAACTGCTTATTGACTCCAATACAACTCGTAATCTCTGTCTTCATAGGACCTTTCCAGGATACTTTGCTGTCCCTTTTCCTATCCAGAATGACATACATTTTTCATTCCCCACAGCAGCCAATTCAAATCTCACTACTTTTTCAACCCTTCAATCCTACTACTGTTACCATTGAGTTAACTCACTGAAAAACCCACTGTTAGGTGTGAACTCTACCAATTATATCCCTCAAGCTCCAAACATACTCATGTTCTCACTTCAGCTTCTCTCTCTCCCATGAATAGTGTCCCCTTCCAAATCTTACACCTGTGTTCTCAGTTGCTTTCTGGGATTTTGCCATATTTCTCTCTCATACCTTTGATATTTTCCTTTCCACTGTCTCCTTCCTGTCATCCTACAGTACACTTGTTTTTGCTCTTATTCATTTTAAACGACAATGTCTTTCAGTATTTCTGCCTCTTTTTCAAACAACTGCCACATTGCTCATGGCTTGTTTTTTTATTTGATGAACAGATGTATGTAAATGTTAGTTGATTCAGATGACCTTGCTTTACTTCTGTTTATTCTTCAATTCCATGAACTCAGGTTTTCACTTCCACTGCACTGGTGGTGCTGGAGTCCAGATCAGTGGTCTTCATCTGTGTTCTCATGTTTTTCACTGTTCTCCAGCATTTGATACCATCAAGCACCTGTTCTTTCATGAAATACTAACAACTTTTAGCTTTCAGAGTATGGATCTTCCAGTATCGCTCCTGTTTTTCTTTTTTTCTTTGTGTGTGTTAGAAGCTCAAGTTCTAGGACAGGCCTGATCATTCACACCCTTCATGAAATATCATCAGTGGCTCCCTATTACCTTTGTAACAAACATCATACATAGCCTTTCCCAGTCCTAATACGATCTAACTTTCATGCATCCTTTTTAGCAGCCACACCAAAAGGCCTCCAAAATATCACACACATGCATACCTTCAGGCCTTGGACTATGCTGTTGCTTTCTGTCTAGAATGCTGTTCACACTTTTCAACTTGAGAAAGTCATGCTTATCTTGCAAATTATCTCCCAAATATCATTCCCATGGTGCCACTTGCTTCCTCTGATTATTACATGGAAAATTAGTAACTGCCTCTGTGTTGCCTTATACTATTTATGTACATTACAATTTGGAAGTACTTAGGAAACTTTTTCTGTTTCCCATTATACTATTCCCTCAATTACGTTAGGGTTTATATTAATCTCTGAACTCACTGTGCTTAGCACAGTGTAAGTCATCACTAAGTATCGGTTTATTTGCCGATAGTCTTTCTTCCATCAAAGCTTTTGATGAGGGGAACTCTATAATATTCTTTCATATGACATATATCCGTAAAAAAAATTAGTGACAGAAATTGAATTTAAAAGTTTCTCTGCAATTGAAATGGTGAATTGGCTATAATTAGGGGAAATTATTTATCCTCATAATTACTACAACCAAATTAAATATTTTAAATCAATATTTTAAAGTATAATATTTCTCAGTGTTTATTTTGCATGTTAGTTCATCCCAGTTCAATTAATACTAGCTGTAGCTCTTGTTTTTTTCATCTTTAATGATTTGTCTTCTCTGACTTTTCTCTGATTTCTTATTCTATTTTAATATGTAGACCATGTTCTGAAAAACTGCCATCTTAAAATGAGTCGATACTCTGAACGCACACTCAACAAGGTAGAGTGTGAACATTTTACAAATTCTTAAACTCCCAAAAACATTGATCACTCATCTGATAGCTTACTTCTTTACTCAGTCTGATTTTACTTCATTTACTTTCTTGAACTCCATCCTGCTAATGAGTGTAATTAAATGTTTAAGAAAGCCTCATATGGGACAAATGCCATCTTATTTTACATTAACCCATGAAAGAACCTCCCATCCCACAAGGAGCAGTCTGAAATTCTCATCCACTGAGAAGCCAGAAATAAAAATTCCTGTTGCCTGTGGCCATTGAACTGTGGGAGATCCAGATTATACTGTTCAATCGGCAGGAACTATGTCTCAGGTGACTGAATAAGGAACTTATGTGCCAGAGCCTAGTACAATGGTTGTGTATTACGGATGTTTGTAAATGAAATAATGATGGCTATGGTAATTATTTTCCACACTTAAACTCATTATGTGATAATTCCCATGTATTTTTAGAATTTTAAGAGTTTTTGCATTTTCAATGTTTATGATCGATACAATTAAGGTATTAAGTGAAG
This sequence comes from Canis aureus, assembly GCF_053574225.1. Taxonomy (NCBI): domain Eukaryota; kingdom Metazoa; phylum Chordata; class Mammalia; order Carnivora; family Canidae; genus Canis; species Canis aureus. Next base: position 41,093,706 of record NC_135617.1, on the reverse strand, counting down.
ATGGATTACTTTTCAACTCCTGGGATTTGCTTTTGTCCTTTTAAAAATATACAGACATCATGCCATTACCTACAAGCAAATATAAATAAAATATCCATATTATTAACTTGTTAGCTTTTAATCTAAATACTTAGACTCATGTAGTCACTACCTACATTCTAGTTTTATAGTCAGTAAAGACCTTACCAATTTACCAGATGTTCAGAAATAAATAACTACTGAATGTGTGAACTTCAGGATAGGATTTTAATATTTATAGATTATGATTTTGGATGTACATACCTGAGCTCAGACTTTTTTTTTCAAACAGCTTTGTAATAGCATTAACATTTAAAATGTTAAGGAAAAAAAAAGCTCATAATTCCAGAACTTAGTACTAAATCATTGGCATCAGTGTCCTATGTTCCATTACAGATTAGTTTTATAATACAACGTTGGAATCTTAGCAGGATACAATTTTGTGTATTCATATATTGCCAAACAGAATTGTTTATGTTTCTAAAATCTTTTAATTTTTTATTTTAATTGTGGTAGTATAGTCTAGAGATTTGATGTTCTAAAATTTACACAATCCTCACAAGATTGTTTATTTACAAATACTCATATTTATTGTAGAGATACATTTCAGCAAGCAGCCTGAAATAAGAAGAGAAATTCCATTTCCCAGAGACAGTAACTGTTAATACATAGAATATGTCTTGAATATTTTAAATATCTGGCTATCTTCCTTTCCAACTATGTCTACAAATATGCATATAAAATATTATGTGTATTTTTTAAATGTGAGCATCTAATAAATAATAAGAGTACACAAATTATAATCAGAAATTTTATAACATTACATTTTGACCAATCTTCACATCTATAAATCAGACTTATCTGCATAGTGTTTCCTTTTTGGAATATATCATAGGTTTTTTTTTTTTTTAAGATTTTATTTATTTACTCATGAGAGACAGAGAGAGAGAGAGGCAGAGATACAGGCAGAGGAAGAAGCAGGCTCCATGCAGGGAGCCCAATGTGGGACTTGATCCTGGGTCTCCAGGATCACGCCCTGGGCTGAAGGTGGCGCTAAACCACTGAGCCAGCCAGGCTGCCCCTCAAGTGATTAGTTTAGTGATTCAACACTTAAATACAACACCCATGACAAGTGCACTCCTTTATCCAGTTTAACTCATCCCCCCACTCACCTCCCCTCTAGTAACCATCAGTTTGTTCTCTATAGTTAAGAGTCTGTTTCTTGGTTTGTCTCTCTCTTATCTTTCTCAATGATTGTTTGCTTTGTTTCTTAAGTTCCACATATAAGTGAAATCATATGGTATTTTCTTGGACTTATTTTGCTTAGCATAATACTCTCCAGCTCAATCACATCATTGCAAAGGGAAAGATTCAATTCTTTTTTATGACTGAATAATATTCCTTTTGTGTGTTTGTGTGTGTACCACATCTTCTTAATCCATTCATCAGTTGATGGACGCTTGGGCTATTTCCATAATTTGGCTGTTGTTGATAGTGCTGCTATAAATATTAGGGTGCATGTATCCCTTCGAATTAGTATTTTTGTATTCTTTGGGTAAATACCTAGTAGTGCAGTCGCTGGATAGTAGGGTAGTTCTATTTTGAACTTTTTGAGGAACCTCCATACTGTTTTCCAGAGTGGCTGCTCCAGTTTGCACTCCCACCGTGGTTCCCCTTTATCCACATCTTCACCAACACCTGTTGTTTTCTGTGTTGTCGATTTTAGCCGTTCTGACAGGTATGAGGTGGTATATCAGTAAAAACAGAAACCAAAAAACTCTTTAGCTCAAGTTGCTGAATTTGCTTAAACACATAAAATATCTCAAATAAAACCGTTTTAGTTATAAACATTTTGAGATAATGGTTATATTGAAAATATACCTTTCATATCACATTGAAATGGTTATAATTTATCTTAGCATGACAGTGACTAGTGATATATTTGTCACTTGATCATAAATTTCAAAATAAAAGTAGAAAAAGTGTGATAATGATGCACAGGCAACAGCATCCTAAGTATCAGTGGCTTATAGACAAAATTCTTTCAGATTAAGGCATTTAAAAGTGTTTATGTAGATTTCACATAAGTGAGGGTTCAGAAATCTGTGAAATGTTAAGAAAAGCAAAAAACCTAGAGTTTTTTTTTTTCTAGGAGATTCTGTTCTACTTTATAAGTGGAACCACTGAGAAGAGCTCAGTGAGTAAATTTATCATTAGTTAATAGTTGAGTTTCATGGACTGAGAGTTATGAAAACATTTATTAAGTATGCTACTTCCCATTTACTCTTCCTGACTTTAAAATCTAGTCACAATAACTTTGTTGTGCTTTTAAGAAAGCTGTAAAATATTTGTAAAATTAGTTCTGTAAGAATATTTCAAGGCCAGATGGATCTAATTTCCTTTTTATCCCTGGAAAAATAAAGCCAAATAAAATTAAATCAGGCCCCATGCTTTCCAGTATGGTAGTTTCTGACCTGACATTTAGTGGTGTCAAAAGTACAATCAAAGGCAGAAGTGCTTGTTTCGTTGATGTCATTTATCACCTTGTCAGCTGGATACAAAGTAGAGATTTGGCTTCTAGTTCAGATAATGTTATTGGAATAGTTCTCAGGCTGACAGGCTTGTTACCCATATACTCTGGTAAGAGAAAAATGCATCACATTTCAAGACCTTTCATTTGCTACCCCTAACTCGCAAGTACATTTAAGACTTTTTCTAATTTAGTTCTTTTCTTTTCTTTTTTTTTTAGTTCTTTTCAATACTATCCCGAATGTATCTTTTTTTATCCTCCAAACAGTCTCAATTAAAAAAAAAAAAAGATTTTATTTATTTATTTGAGAGAGAGTGAGTGAGAGAGAGAGAGCACGAGAGTGGGGAGGGTCAGAGGGAGAAGCAGGCCCCCTGCTGAGCAGAGAGCCACTTGTCAGGCCTCCATCCCTGACTCCAGGACTCAGATCAAGACCTGAGCTGAAGGCAGACGCTTAACTGCCTGAGCAGTTTAGGCACCACTCTCAACAGTCTTTATTTTGCACATAGTACTGTATGCTATGAATGGATAAAATGGAATGTCTAGTTAAACTTCAGATGTAATAACTGTATATGTTATGATATCCCTCAGCATGCATTAACATCCAAGAGATACTATAAAAGATAACTTATGTAAAGTACATTTTGTATCTATTCAGTGGAGACTATCATCAGGGAGGAAGAAGGGGCTGGAAGGATGAAAAAGAAGAAATGGGAAGGAGACAAAAAGGAGGAGATATCATGAGTCCTTAGTGAAGAACAGAAAGTCCTTGTATAGGCTGTTAGCAGAGAATTAACTACAGCAGGATTTTTCCAAGGGTGTTCTGAAGACAACCTGAAAAGAATAACACTGTGTGCTTATTAAAAGTTGAGCTTCCCCTATGCTACTCTGTATTGCTAAGTTAGATTCCCTTGGGATGAGGCTCAAGGATCTGTATTTTTCATGAGCACTAGAAATGATCTTGTGGCCACTGAAATTTGAAATCTATCGAATTAAAATGTAAAGTTAATTGAAAATTCTGACCCATGGCCTGATCAAAAAAAAAATTGTATTGGCTTAGAAAATCTATTAATAGATTATGACTTGTCATTAAGCATTAAGAAGGGCGTAGAACACTGAACGCTCCTAAGAAAATAAAGTTTTTGTGGGGAACACACTGGAAAGCAGAAATTGCTGTGGACTTACTCACCCTGCTCTGTTCACTGCTCTTGGAGGGTGCATTCTTTAAACGCCAGCAGGAGAATTTTAGGATAAGATGACTTTTTACTTACAGAGTGATTTTATTTCAAGAGAATCTACATGATGAGTGTAATTAATGTTTAAGTAACACAATAATTAAGCCGCATAGCTACAGCCTCTCTCTGAATTTCTGAAGCATAAAAATTATTTTAAGAATTTGGATATCAACACTGTTTGCATACCAACATATCTACTATAAATCTATTGATGTTGAAACATATTTTGTTCAGGAAAATATTATAAATACAATCTGAATAATAGATAATGGCTGGAGTTTGATCTTTGTTAATAGTGATTTTCCTTAAATTAAAAAAAATACATTTGGGGGCATATTTTAATTATGACTTCTGAGAGTATAATCCTGTTTCTCTATATAATTAAATAAATTTTCTCATTTAAGAAAAAGATTAGCATAAAAAAAACAAGAGATGAATTCACAGTCCAAAAGGTCAAATGCTAATTTTGGACTTCCTTCATTTAAAAAAATATTACCAATATCAGTGTTGAAAATATTGATTACTAATGAAAAGACACATTTCCTATGGAACTCTTTTTGACAGGTACATTTTAATCTGTTAAAAACATATTAATCTCTGCCTCTTTTCCCTCTAATGTTTGAAGTTGAATTGCAACACAAGGATATTATGCAAATCAAGACAATTCTTTTCAAAGCTTTGAAAATTTAATGTCAAAAAATACATATTTTAGCATATATTATTTAGTGAAAAGTTCATTTTTATTTTTTCTGCAAAAGTGCTCTAAGCTTTGGAGTAAGAGAATTTTGTGGGTGCCTGGTTATACCATATGTTTTAGAAGTTTTAGCTTCCTCATGAGGATCCAAAGATTATTAATATTTGACTATTTTCTGGCATTTCACCAATTTCATTTTCATTCTGTCATTATTGTTGTCTCATGTAGAGGTGTAAGTGGAAAATCACTCAAGGGATCAGTGATCGACAACCATCTTACTGTGGTCAGTAACTTGGGCTGTATTGGGAAGACTGTGAGTCCTATGAGGAGTAAGGCATGTCAGAACTATTAGGATGGAAAAGAATAAGGTTGTCTGCAGCTGAAATGTCCTATAAAATGTAGTGTGCCAATTATATTTCAGTGAAAAAAAGAGTCACATAAATGCTTTTGAAAGAATCACCACCACCATCACCAACCCCAGCCCATTGAGAATCATTGCCCTGAACACTACAGCAATGACAATATCTTTAGTTACTTATGGACATGGCATGAAGTAGGTGCTTATCCAAAAATGCCTGAGTTGTTGATATTTGGGGCTGAGTGGGCACATGATGCAGTAAAAAGACCAGTAGTAGAAGTTAGGAGACTGATGTCCAGTTATCACTGTCACTAACAATTTGACTCAGAGAAAATCAACTTATCTTTCCAGGCTTCAGTTTTCTCCTTTGAAGAGAAGTGGTTTGAGGTAGGAGATTGTGAATGTTTTCTCTGGTTGCACAATACACACATGGTGATAAGAAAAACACAACATGTGGTGATGAGATAGATAATGATTAGATCACAATGAAGTTAAATGGAAGAATATTAAAAAAGGATAATTAGAAAAATTTTATGAAAAAAGCCTAAATATGAAACCTGTTTGGGACAGAAATAAAATAGAGTAAGAACAATTAAAAAAAGAATTATGAAAGTATTTTTAAAACAGGAAGGAGGGGCACCTGGGCTCAGTCAGTTAAGCATCTGTTTTTGGTTCAGGTCGTGATCCTGGGATGGAGACCCGCAAAAGGCTCCCTGCTAAACAGACGACAACCTGCTTCTCTGTCTGCCTCTCTCTTTCTCTCTCATAAATAAATAAATAAATAAATAAATAAATAAATAAATAAATATCTTAAATAAAAGTAGGAAGGAAATAGACAATGGTAAAAGGATCAGGTAAAAAAGAAAGAATAGCAGTATTTTTCTCTAAACTTGTGGGTAGTTAGAAAGCAAATTGATAAAATGGTATTTTAAAATGTGCTTTTCAGTACACCTGCTTTAGGAATTTTAACCATGTTTTTAAAATTATTTGACAAAAATAACAACGTGTATTCATTCTGTAGTTTCTCACCCTTTCCTTTTTATGAGGACTACTTTAAATATAAAAATATCTTCCAAAATTGATAAAAAGCAAAACTCCATTTAACCTCACATGGTCAATAGATTTTAATGCCTGAATATATTACTATACTGTACTTTTTTTTTAAAGAGTTTACTTATTCATGGGAGACACAGAGAGAGAGGCAAAGACACAGGCAGAGGGAGAAGCAGGCTCCATGCAGGGTGCCTGACGTGGGATTTGATCCTGGGCCTCCAGGATCAGGTCCTGGGCTAAAGGTGGGAATGAACCACTGAGCCACCGGGGCTGCCCTACTATACTGTACTTTAATATAAAATTAGCACTTATGTCTACTTCCATTCTTTGAACTACACTCTTTTATTTATATAATAATAATAATCTGGGATAATTTTAATTCCTAGGCTCTTGCATTTTCTGTGTATTGGAAACCTGTTGCGTTTTCTGTATCTATATATGAACAGACAAAATTACCTAAGTTCATATATGGCATAAACCTATATGATATGGATCTGACTAGGATTTGTATTTCATATTTATTAATACTGTTGGACTTTTCATCATGCCACATCATTTTTTAAACAGTTGCTTATGGAACATCAGAATGAATAAGGCACTTTTCTGTATACTATTGCATAAATGGGATATAACATAGATATAGAGATAGATAAATGATGGTAGAAAAATAGACAAATAGACACACAAAAAAAACATTGTAGTATTAAAAATCTAAATATTGTTTGAGTGATCAGGTCAGTGAATATGAATTTAGCTAGAAAGAGATCATTTTTAGCTGTAGTAGATAAGGAAAGATTATAATGGTAAAGTTAGTTGTTTGGCTCATACTTTTATGGCTTGTGGGGTTTCAGCAGATGCAAGAGGTGCAGAGGGAAAGGCATGAGTAAAAAGTGTCAGTTTGCAATGTATAAAGTGGTTTTTGGGGACATTGAATAACTTATCAGACTAACCTATTTTTGATTTAACTTTTAAAAAAGAATATATATATATATATGTTGTAGATATTTCAGAGAGTTTAAATATTTATGTATATTAAATTATTTTATTAAGTGCCAATGGCAATAGAAGCATTTGAAGTACTTTAATAGTACTTTATAGATAATAGTATCACTGTCATAGTTATTTATCCTTCGTATCTTGCCTAATGTGACCAGGTCCTTTGGGAATGACTATACAAGACAGTGGCCTTATATATTACAATAAGGCTTATTCTCATCACAGTCCTTTAGTAGGTGCTGAATTATGAATGTTGCTCCCACCAGGCAGTATACCAGGCAGCTACGTAGGTTTTTTTTTTTTTTTTTTTTTTTACGAATTGAGTCCAGGGAATCTAAATGTTTTTAGTATCCGCAATATAGCACACCACTTTTGTGCCATATAATTCACGGGGCTCAATTGTGTTTGATGTAGTATGAGCTAAATATGTTACATAGTCACAGGTACAAACAGGCTTCCAAACATAACAGATACTAGATCTGATAATACAATGTAGCAAGTATGTAAGCTCACATTAACTCAGTTCGTGCAGGAACCAAACAGTGAAAAGAATTTGATTTGCCATGAATAATGGAATGTTTTGTTTCACATCTGTTAGCCTATCCTTTAGGCCACTTTACTCAAATGCTCTGACTGTTCCATACAGAGTTTGAGTTAGAACTTAAATTTCAGTTCTTCATCTTTTCCTTTGTTTATTATGTTCACAAACTAAATACTGAATCTCAACACATGGGCCTTAGTTGTAAATCCTTCTATCAGGTAATTAGAGCATTGATCTAATTAGCCAACAGGCTAAATTTATCAAAGTATACTGAACTTCCTAATATTTATGAAAGAAGCAAACAGCATTCTCTGTAATTTTATTGATTTAGGAGATCCTTCTTATCAATTTCCCAAAAAGAATATTTCGTTTCTTAGTATTGTTTTTATTAATTCAGAAATACTTTTAGTACTGAAGAGTCATCTTTCGAAACACCTGCATATGACTGATTTGATTATCAAGAATACCTATATATGTGTGTATATATATATATATATATGTGTGTGTGTGTGTGTGTGTGTGTGTGTATAGTCCCAGTTAGATAGAGTAGGTCCATGAAAACTCTTCCTGAATTCTGAAATTCAGCCAAAGAAAAAAATTCATGGGCCTTAAACATAACATGAATGTATAATTGCAAAAAATAAACCTATGTTGAAGATATACAAATGGAAATCCTCCACAGAATTTTAATATTTGCATTGCTTTACATATTTCCTAAAACAATGTAATAATTTGGTTATGTTAAAGCTATATTCTGACACTTTAAAAATATAATAATGACCATATATATCATACTCAAATTTATAGATAATATTCACCAGACTCTTAAAATAATTTTACATACTGTCTTTAGAGCGTTATTAAAGTTTTCAGCTGAAAAATGTTATCCTCCTCAAAATAAGGAACTTCCAAAGTGTTTTTGCAGTTTTCTCTAACATAATAATGTCCCACTATGTCATAATTTTAGACTATAAAAATACTTTGGAACAACATATTTTTAAAAAAGAATACGGTAAAAGGAGAAAATTACCTTTTGAAATTGAAGTTTATCTGATAAAATTAAGGAGCCTTTAAAATAGGATCAATTTATGTTTTTCAGCTTTCTTTTCTATTTGTTGGAGCATATGTGCTTTGGTTTTAATCTGATTATGATAAAACTGTATATCTTGAAAGAAAATCTTTGATAGTGTAGGCGGATATGGGGAGGAAGTCTTTCCGCATCCTTTCTTCTTTTTTTAGCTTTGAAAGGTCCCAGAGAAATCAATCAAGGATCCATCCCTGGAAGATGAATAAAATTTTTAAAAAGATCAAATAAAGTTAAATACAGTGGACAAAAGTTTCCATTTGAAAGTACAAAACATCAGTTGACATTATATGAGAGGAAAATAATGTTATTTCATTGATTTTAAAATGCAAACTAAATTAAATTGACTCTGAATAACTAATTTAGGTACTCTTTAATATACCAAGATGTATTAAATCTGAAATAAACCTAGAAATTTTAGTTTAGAACAAATAGCCAATGCTTATTAAAATAAAATTATGATTATTTATTATCATGGAAATGATTAAGAATCTGTGCTGAGTTATGACACCGTTAAATGGAGAGTTATTAGAAAACATAACAGAGTATTAATATCTAATTATAGAAAATTGATTTGTAATTAGCTCTACAGGAGTGCAAAAATAATTCTGCAGTATTAATGACAACCAGATTAAAGAGGAAAGCTCTTTCCTCCTCACTCTAATTAGTTTGGTTTACAAATTCTTATTTATGAAATAAATTTGTTACTTATTTTCCTCTGAATGTTTATGGCTCTCAAGCTACCTCTCCTACTACATGAAAGCAGGTCTGTTCTCCTTACTTTGCCTTAAAGTTATTAATTTAATCACACCAAAAGAATGACTAGTGAGAAGAAGAAAGGGCAAAAAACCAGGCCAAACCCTAAACCAATGTGTGAATTATTTCCAAATGTTGTTTGGTGCTTCCTTTATTTCCTTTAATTATGAATCCCAATCCCCTTCCAGTGTTGGGAGACTTCGGGGGCACCCTCAGCATCAGTACCACCTCTCCCACTGCACCCAGCCTACCCTCCTCAGCCGAGATCTGGGTTTTGCTTCTCCTGACTCCCGTGCTTCACTAAAACTCTGCTCTGTTGGATATTATTCCACTATGTCTTTCTAAATTTCATGTTGGTAATTCACTACTCTGATATGAAACTGCTAAATGCTGTTCTCTCAAATATTATTTGGGAAATATGTAGAGAAAATTTCCTAACCCAAAGAGACCTGTTAAGATATTCCTTGGCTTTGATCTTCACAACACCCAAGATCTTGTATATGTTTGTATTCCATGCCTTTCTTTCCTGCTAGATTATAATTTCTGAAGGTAGAACATCTGTTTTACTCACCTTTGTATTCTTTAGAGGCTAACCCAGTAGCAGTGCCATGTGCTTGGCCACCGTTGGCATTTTATAACTATGTGTTAAATAAATGAGGAAAAGAAAAACTCACTATCTAGTATCAGTATTTCAGTAACTTGAGATAATTGCCACTAGCAAGGGTTTATTCAATTATGAGGTAACTAATGGCACAAAGGGTTTATTATTTCTATTCATCCTTATATGTATGAAATTTGTGACTCTGTATTCCTTCCCTTTAAGGCATTAGTTTTACTCCTCTAACTAGCTTCTCCCCTCCCACATCTGAAAACTTTTTCTAGCTGGTACCCCTGTACAGTATAAAAAGACTGTTTAATGTAGAGATGCTACCAGAATGGTAAAAGAGTACTTATCAGTGAAAGCATTACAAAGACTGTATGTAAAAAATACCTAGGGAAACACCCAGCAACATCCAAAATGCTTCTTGTAAAGTAGGCCTTCTAATAATTCTTAAGATGGCTATAAATTTTAGTGAAAATGTTTATGTGGTATATGGGATAGTGCCTGGCTTCCATGGTAAGTCCTAAATAAATTGTAACTGATTGTATTTCATGCTGATTTTCAAGCCACATGCATTTGTGAGTAGCAGAGAGACAATTAAAAAGAATGGTTATGATACATGTAGGAAAGTTGTATGAGGGAACTTTGAGGGGGAAAATGATCTGGTTTCATAATTTTTGTTGTCATGTGCCTACTTTGGTAGTTTACATGTATAGTGTCATGACTGGTGTTTTTGGCTGGAGGTGAAAGGAAGGAGAAGAGATGAGTGACTGAATTACTCTTTCTCACTCTTTTTCTTTTCTAAAGCAGCCAAACTGAAGGAATAAAACAGCTTTTTGTAACTGGGACCAATTCCTTCTCCTTTGCTATGTTAGGTAAGAGGCTCACAGACCAGAGGATTTAGAGAAAAATAATTCAAATCACATGTGTGGCCCTCAGCCTTCTCCATCCAGACACTCTCCTTGCAGTCTGGGTGGATAAAAGCACAGACTTGGGAATTAGATACAGTTTGTTGGCTCACATCTTTAGTGTCACCACACCTTCATGTGGAACCGGAAACTCTGTGCCCACCTCCTTTACTGAGGATTGAAGGAGCCCGGGACTCATAAACATCCAGCAGCATGCCTGGACTGTGGCAGATCCTCAAATCCCTCCTCCCTTTTCTTTCCTTTGCTAATGCTGGGTCCAAGATGTTGTGATGTGTGAAAATGCTGTTGGAGAAATGAAACAACTTGCAACACTGAGAGAGGGAATTTTAACTTAAAGTCCGTGGCATAACTAGTGTGAAAGCTTTACTGGAAAGGAGTAAAAGGTTCAAGTCTTGGCTATGTCCCACCAGCTATGTAATCTTGGGCCCTCAAAACTTTTTTGGACCTAATTTTTCTCCCATAAAAATACAAGTTTAATTATTTATCACCTGCAGCTCTCATTATCTGCTGTTCCAGAATGAATTATCAAGTCTTCTTGTCCTCAGGCAGATGAACCCAAGAAACGTTATGATATTTTGCTAATGTAAAAATTTGAAATACAGAAAATTCAAGGACAGGAAAGCCACTTCATTCTTTAATCTTCCAGACTTTCTTTCTTTCAAATTCTTAAAGAAAACCAACTCCCTGAGGAGAGATAAATTCCAAGGAAATCTACAGTGTTTCTATAAAAGATTGATAAGTACATGTTTCAGTATATAAAACATTTGACTTAAAAGGAACAGTGCACATGGCAGATGCTTCTTTATCTAGAAATTTCACAGCTGTCGTCTGTTGTAGCAATGATGATTGAATGAGTGGGATATTGTTTATTCCGTTATGGAAATTATCCAGTCTTCAGTATATATTTCATATTTCTCACCTTCATATCTGAAAGCAATGGAACACACCTATCTTCGTTTGTAACCGGCTGTGTATTTGCCAGTTAGATGTGCTCCCTGTGATACACACCCTTAAAAATCTAGCTTTGGGGGGACCTAGGTGGCTCAGTGGTTGAACGTCTGCCTTTGGCTCAGGTCATGATCCTGGGGTCCTGGGGTCGAGTCCCACATTAGGCTACCCACAGGAAGGCTGCTTCTCCCTCTGCCTGTGTCTCCGCCTCTCTCTCTCTGTCTCTCATGAAATAAAATCTTTAAAAAAAAGTCTGGCTTTCACTCATTTCGCTCCATTAAAGCTGCTCATTACCATTGCAGTGACCATCTAACTGCCTGGCGATTTTCACTCTCCCCTCCTCAAAGTCTACGCTATTTGGTGCTTTCTCTGGCGTTCTTCCACTATATGTGCTCCTTTGAAGTCTTCTGCACCATCCTGCATGTATCCCCTATTCATTGTCTTCTTTATTAGCCTGCCTTCCTCTGTCTGCAACTACATGGCACCTTCAGAAGACTGCTCTTTGTGTAACTCTTTGGCATATCACTCACTCTCATAAATTGTGTTTGTTTAGTCAGCACCTCTAGGGCCATGACTCCCAAATCTCTGTGTGTCGTGCTGACATCTTCCATGTATGTGCAGCTCCTGATGGGTATTTCTGCCTGGAGGTAACATAGGGTCCTGCAAAGTCCGAAGTCCCAAGGCAAAACTCACTGCCCATGGCAAGTTATTTCTTCTTTATTTCTTTGTTAGTAAATATCAGCTTTGAAATTATAAAGCAAAACTTGACTCTCTGATTCCCTTTTGCTTCTTGTTTGTTTTGTGCTGTAGAATTTCCCTTCATGTCTTTTTGCAAAATCACTGTGTACTTTTTCCCCCACTATCACTCTCCAACTATTATTACCTCTATGGTTAGCCTGAGCTGTTTCAATCTCCGTATCATCTCTCTTCTTGCCCCAATCCATCTACATCTCTCTTGGGATAGGGTTATTGAATATTCTCACTGATTGTATAATTTTTCTTCAAAAGTTTCCATTGACATTTGCGTTGACCTGGCATGTAAGGCCTTACACAGAGGAGCTGATCTACCTTTATACCTAGTACTCTCCCTCCTGTTAATTTGATTGAACGCAATCAATTCTATTGCAACTGTATACATCTCTATACCTTGCTCATGTTTTTCTTTTTTATAAAACTCTTCTTTCTTCCCATTATAATAGGTTATTAAAATAATTATCTCCCTCTTTTCCTTCATTCCTCCCTCACTCTTTTCCTTCCTGTTTCTTCCTCTTCTCTTTTTCTTTATTCAGGTGCCTGTCCTTTTATTTACTCCTATGTACACCTATTTGACAAAAACTTTTTGTGCATTTATTGTGTGGCTGGCACAGTTTAGGATTTTGGGAATAGAATGTTAGTGTTCTAACATTCTTTTTTTTTTAAGTTTTTAAATTGTTTTAAATGCTGCTTGGTTCCTCCACGAGCAACCACTCTTAAACCACAGGCACATTTTGTTAAAGTTGTTCTTTAAAACAGGTAGAAGTGTTTTGATTGCAGCTTTCATCTGAGAGGCAGCAGTTGGAGATCTGGGGTGGTGGGCACTGGGAAGAAGAAGAGTGAGCCAAGGCAACTGAATATGTCCAGAACACTACTTTCTGATAACTTGGGAACTACCAGCCTAAATGCTTTCTTGAAATCTTCCAAAATTAAATACCCATGATACTGCCTCTAAAAGCTATGAAAATGTGTCTTACTTCATTCCAATGAAGTTGGACTTCCTTCTTTTTTCTTACAATACTTAAAAACTCCTCAAGCAATATATCAGAAGTATTTGGATTTACTAAAGACATCACAGAATCAACAAAGACTGTACCCTATTGTCTCCTACATTTGAGACAAAGACACAGATGATGCCTAAATAGTCACCTACATTGTGTTCAGTACTGAGGATGTGAAGGATAATAAAGAGTATGGAGCTGTCCTTTAGCAGCCTGCTCTGTTGTTCCAGACTCCTTTTAAATATCATCTTTTTGAGGAATTTCTTCCTAATTACTTGACCAGGATATACATTTTTTTTTATTTTTATTTATTTATGATAGTCACAGAGAGAGAGAGAGAGGCAGAGACACAGGCAGAGGGAGAAGCAGGCTCCATGCACCGGGAGCCCGATGTGGGATTCGATCCCGGGTCTCCAGGATCGCGCCCTGGGCCAAAGGCAGGCGCCAAACTGCTGCGCCACCCAGGGATCCCAGGATATACATTTTGTATACCTGTAAGAATACAAGCTTCATTAAGACAAGGATTTTTTCCCCCATTTTTAATTTAATTTTTATATTCTAAGCACCTTAAGAAGAAGTCATAGTGAATGTTCTATAAATATTAATCAAATGAATAAAAGATTGAAGCTCCCAGTTCTTTGTTTTTACCTTGTCCTGGAACACTTGTATTATCATGCTTTATGCCATGTTTATTTGTACATTAACTTTACTTTCCTTTGTCTGTAAGCACCAAAAAGTCAGGGACTACGTTTTACTTAGAAACTACATTTATTATCAGAAGGGGAGACAGAACATGGGAAACTCCTAACTCTGGGAAACGAACTAGGAGTGGTGGAAGGGGTGGTGGGCGGGGGATAGGGGTGACTGGGTGACAGGCACTGAGATGGGCACTTGACGGCATGAGCACTGTGTGTTATTCTATATGTTGGCAAATTGAACACCAATAAAAAATAAATTTATAAAAATAAAAAAAAAAACTACATTTACTTAGAAAACTAACCTTGCCGTGGCTGGCCCAATGTGCAATACTCTGAAGTATTTACTGAGTTGAATAAACACTATTCATTCAAAGCCATCTTAATTGATATATTACTTAAATACAAACGTTAGTCAAATACTCTTGCCATGTATTGACAGTGGTCTCATTTTGCCATTTGATAACATATTTTTCAATGGCATGACTTCACAGCCTCACCTATTTATTTATTTCTATAAAAATTTTAAATGTTGAGTAAAATGGTCCATATATATAATCTGCATTTTATTTTTCTAAAATATTTACAAAATTTAGCATAGCATCATATAAATTGAAAAGGCTAGGAAAAGAATTGCTAATGTTAATACATTCAAATGACAGCAAGATTGCATCATTGTATTTAAACTTTTGTTGCATGAGTGAAGTTATTTTTTTGTATATTTTTTAATTGGAGTTCGATTTGCCAACATATAGATAACATCCAGGGCCCATCCCGTCAGGTGTCCCCCTCAGTGCCTGTCACCCAGTCACCCCAACCCCCTGCCCACCTCCCCTTCCATTACCCCTTGTTTGTTTCCCAGAGTTAGGAGTCTTTCATGTTCTGTCACCCTCTCTGATATTTCCCACTTATTTTCTCTCCTTTCCCATTTAATCCCTTTCACTATTTTTTATATTCCCCAAGTGAATGAAACCATATAATGTTTGTCCTTCTCTGATCATGAATGAAGTTATTTATAAATTCTTGACATGTATCTTAATAAGAAACAAAAGAATTTAGTTCCATGATGCAACTGGATATTTGAAAAGCTGCAGATAATACTCATATTATGTATGCTCCTGATACTCTTCTTAAGATAGACATTAATCCATTTAATATTTTACAACAGTCATGGGAAAGGGCACTGTTATTATTTACATTTATAGATGGAGAAGCTGAAGCACCCAAGAGTTTATGTAAATTGTCCAACATCAGAGAGCTAGTGAATTCTGTGAGTCTGACTTCAGATTCTGTGCCCTGAAGGCTGTTGCTGCACTGGCTCTCCTAGATATGTATGTGCCTATGAGATGAGAAAAAGGAATGCTGAAGGCATTTAGAAAATAAAGAGAAGAGAGACTGATCTCAAATATGTTCCTAAATATGTTAAATGCAGCTTAACAGTTTCTTAAATAACCAATCCCATCATCCCCAAAATAATGAATATGAAAATTAAGGAGAAGATATAAAAAGAGGAAATTAAGGGAGAAATGGAATAATTATTTGTGATTAGATGCATACCATTTTATAATTTATCAGAACACAACGATCGAAAGCAGCCTGGTGAGATCATTATTTTTTTAATATTTCATTTATTTATTTGAGAGAGAGCATAAGCAGGGATAGGGGCACAGGGAGAGAGAGAGGAAGAAGCAGACTCCCCGTTGAGCCCAGAACCTGACACAGTTCAATACCAGGACTCTGAGATCATGACCTGAGCTGAAGTCAGACACTTAACTGACTGAGCCACCCAGACGTTCCAAGATCTTTTTGATATTGGAGAATATCATTCCTTTTTTTACTATTCTCATATTCTCCTATTTTTTACTTTTCTCGTATTTTGTTCCATTTATAATACCCATTATTTATTATATTTGAGTTGCATTATCTTAAGGAAATTTGTTTAAAAGCTTTCTTTAACTATTTTTATATTCCCCAAATGAATGAGATCATATAATGTTTGTCCTTCTCCAATTGACTTATTTCACTCAGCAGTGAAGGGAATAAAGGGGAAAGGAGAAAAAATGAGTGGGAAATATCAGAAAGGAAGACAGAACATGAGAGACTCTGGGAAACGAACAAGGGGTGGTGGAAAGGGAGGTGGGCGGGGGGTAGGGGGTGACTGGGTGACGGCCACTGAGGGGGGCACTTGATGGGATGAGCACTGGGTGTTATGCTATATGTTTTGCAAATTGAACTCCAATAACAAAAAGCTTTCTTCAAATAGAGTTATTGTGTCCTCTAAAGGTCAAAATTCCTATTGTTTTTCTTTTCCTTAAGATTTTTATTTGAGAGAGAGAGAGTGAGGGGGAGGGGGCACAAGCTGGAGGAGAGGCAAAGGGAGAGGAAAAAGCAGACTCCCCACTAAGCAGGGAGCCAGATGCGGGGCTCGATCCCAGGACCCTGGGATCATGACCTAAGCTGAAGGTAGACCTTAACTGACTGAGCCACCCAGGCCCTCTCTACACATTGTGTGTGTGTGTCTGTGTGTGTGTTTTAAGCTTTTATTTATTTATTCATGAGAGACAGAGAGAGGCAGAGACACAGGCAAAGGGAGAAGCAGACTCCATGCAGGGAGCCCAACGTGGACTCCATCCCGGGACTCCAGGATCACGCCCTGGGCCAAAGACAGGCACTAAATCGCTGAGCCACCCAGGGATCCCCACACATTGTTTTTTTTTTTTTTTTAATACAAATTTAAAAACTGCCATTCAATATCCATCTGGTGTTTTTTTGAACTACCAGATCTCATCATGAAGGAATAGCTCATCACACAGATTTAAAATACATAATACATATATATATATGTGTGTGTATATATATATATGTGTGTGTGTGTGTGTGTGTGTGTGTATATATATATGTCTATTTTATAATATTGCAGTTTAGATCCTTGGACTATACCTTGAGAAACTGTATAGTGATCTTCAGAAGTAAGAATTGTCATCCAAGCATTTTATGAGGCACTTCATTTTAGACTCTGGATTAAATGACTCTCTGGTGATTAAAGTTAGTGATAATTTGAAGAGGCTGCACTGCCACTAAGTTAAAAGTCTTTGGAAGCATCATTTCCTTTCATATCCTACAAGAAGGCCATATGGCTTCCCAAGCTAAAGAATATGCCATTCCACTTGTCAGAATCTGACTGGAAGATAGAAACATAAAGCATAAACAGTTTTAGGCACAAAGATGATGACCACTGTCAAGTAATTTACAGCAACTGAAGAGGCCATCTACAGGAGCAAAGGCAGAATTTGTTTATCCAGTGTGGAGCATTATGTGGCCAATAAAAGGTGCTTGGTAAGGGTGCTATTCATCTTAGTTGAGAGGATTAGAACACAAAATTCTAGAGTCAATATGATCATAATTCTGAAAAGTTGTGCATAGGGAAAAATAGAGCACGTCAAATATGGATATTTTTATATTTAATTTTTTACATTTTGAGTGAGAAATTATTGCTTTTGCAATAAAAAAATGAAGTTACTACACAATGGTTTAGCAAGTTCTTCCATCTTACTGTTTAAGAGCTTACAGGCTAGATAGAGATAGAGAGGAAGATAAATAGATACTAATATTCCGAGATTTATTTAATAGTGGAAATGCTTATTACAGTAATGCAAAAGAAAGTATATTTTCCTTTGTATGCTCTTGTCTTTATTTTATTTGAGACCTTTATAATAAATAATGATGAGCATTGTTTTTCCTGTCATGGTTATTATTTCTAGTTGTACGTGGGGTGATTTTTCTTAGAACTACTCATATTTTGGCTAATCTTGAAGCAAAATCTTTCAGGCTTGGTGTGGTCTGTAAGATGATGCAAGTAAAAGTTTGAAAAGATCTTTGGAATACAGAAGTCATATTATGAAACAGGAACTAGAATTTAGTTGCTTTATGAAACTAAGTAATTATTATTTCTTGCATAGCACTCTTTCTCACACTTAGAAGTTCCTTCAGCGAGTTTCTGTTAGTGATAAACTTTCTTAGATTTCATATAAAAATGTCATAGTAATTCCTTCATTCTGGTATGATTATTTATGTAGGTATTCGATTCTATGTTATTTTCTCTGAAAACTAAACATTTTACTACATAACCTTCTGATTTCTCTTGTTTCTGTCTTGTCTAATAGCTATTCCCTTATGGTGTTTTTTTTTTTTTTTCTGACAGCTTTTAATATTCTTCTCATTGCCATGGCATGAAGTTTTACTGCTATATGCCTAGCTGTGGAATCTTTGTATTTGACTGCTATAGGTTATGCCTTCTACATCTGAGGTCTTTCATTAACTATGAGAAATTTTATCCATTTTCACTTTGGACATGTCCCATCCTGCATTGTATTAGTTTTCTCATTGTGCATCTCTGTTGGATGTAAGCGAGACCCACCTATTCTCCATGTCTCTTACTTTCTCTTTCCTATTTCCTTTCTTTATATTTCTATGAGGAATTTTGAGTCGTTCTTCAGCTTTACCTTCTAAGTCACTTTTTTTCGTATCATCATTAACCTACTGCTTACACCATCCTTTGCATCTTTCTTTTCATTTTTTAAAAAGATTTTATTTATTTATTCATGAGAGACAGAAAGAGAGAGGCAGAGACATAGACAGAGGGAGAAGCAGGCTCCCTGTGGGGAGCCCCATGGGGGACTCGATCCCAGGACCCAAGGATTGCAACCTGAGCCAAAGGCAGATGCTCAACCACTGAGCCACCCAGGTGCCCCTGCATCTTTATTTTCAATGATTATGTTTTTTCTTTCTATAACATCCTTTAAAATCACCTTTATTGATTATAATTTACATAAAATAAACTTTACTGATTCAAGTGTACAATTCATTAGGTTTAGATACATCTGTATTGTCATGCAACCACTACCATAATGAAAACATTTCTTTCAGTCCTTTTTGTTTTACTTCCTAATATTTCCCATCTTTTTTTGATAGTATATTATTGCTTTCACATGTTTTTGTTCATTATTTGTGTCTTTAGTCATTTAAATGTGCTTATCTTATGATATGCATTCAGTTAGTTTATAATCTGAACCTCTTGTGGTCTAATTATGGTTTTAATAATTTTTGGTTTGTTTTGTTTTTGGTAAACTGTGCTTATGGTAGCTTTGCTTCCTATGTGTTTAATAAATATGCAGTGTGAGTGAATATTTTTGCACATTTTCATCTGATGATGAAATGACCTTTATTGTATATTCTTCAAGGGGAGATTTGCATTTGCTTTTTCTAGGTGCTCCGCAGGTATCCAAGATTACTTAAAATTTTTATTGTATAATATTTCACATTTAAGCCAAACTTTCATCCATATATACATATATATGTCATATGTAAATAAAACAAAATAATGAAATTAGTATAGTTTTTCACTCTCCATAGAATAAGAAACATAACTTCATAATACCACTTTTTATAATAATTTCTTGGGACCCTAATATTTGCCATGGTCAGTTTTCTTACTGTTTTTGTACCAGAAAATTTTCCTTAAGAGGGAACCATTCATTTATATTTTCAACAAATAGTTGATGTCCACTATGTACCAGATATAGTCTTCAGTGTTGGGAATGCATGAGTTGACAAAACAGACAAAATCCTCTCCCTTTAGAGAGTTCACATTCTAGTGTAAACATGACAATAATTAAAAAGAATAACACACATTATATATCTGATGGCAATAAATGCTATAGAGGAAAAAACTGTGAAAAGAGTTATAGAGAGTGTTAGTGGGGGCAGGACTTATACTTTGAAAAAGGAAGTCAGGGAGGGCCTCTCTGAGAAGAAAGACCTAAAGAAGCTGAGGAAATGAGTAGTGAAGTTATGTGAAAGAATGATGGAGGTAGAGGGAGCAGTAAAAAACAAAAGCCCTAATGGCAGGATATGCACAAGGAAAGGCAACAGAGTCAGTTTGGCTAGAGCAGAGCAGTTATGGAGATGCAGATAAATTTGGAGCTGTAACAGGGGCCAGACTGTGTAGATATTAGAAGAAACTTGGCTTCAGTTCCAAGTGGAACTGGGAGCTTTTGGAGGATTTTGCGAAGAAAAATGATGTCCTTTGATTTGTTTTAGTGGGATCTGCCCCATTGCTGTGTTGAGATATATTGGAATTGCTCAAAGATAAAGCAGGAAGATCTTCCACGAGGCTGTTGTAGTAACCCAGATGACCAGTGGTGGTACTTTCGATCAGAGTGATGTATGTGGAGATGGTGCTATGTGGTCAGATTCTAGAGGTATGTTTAAGATACAGCCTACAAGATTTGTTGATGGACTGGTTGTGGGGTATGAAAGAGAAGAGTCAAGAATGTTTTTTAGTCTGAACAATTGCAAGGATTACAATGGGGAAGCTGCAATGGGGAAGATAGAATTTGGAGGAGAAGGTCAGTTTGGGGGATGTTAGGTTGGAGATGCTTATTAGACATCCTAGTGGAAATTTCAAATGGAACAGTAGCTTAGAAGAGAGGTCAGAACTGGAGCGATACATTTGGGTGGCATCAATATATTGATTCTGTTTAAAGTCCTGACATTTGATGGACTCCTGGAGCTCCTTAATGTAGTAAGGGTAGGAAAAAGGTAAATTCTAGGGATTGAGTCTTGGGGAGCTCCATGTTGTGATTCTGGGAGATGAAGAGAAATGAGAAAAGTAGATTGAAATTGATCAGGCCATTTACTAGATGAGAAAGCAGGTGAGTGTAGTGTCTTAGAAATCAGTGAAGGAGTGATCAAATGTGCCAAGTGGTGTTGACAATATCACAGTGACGACTGTGATTTAACCATAAAACTTGGCACTTGAAGGGCAAGTTTGAGGCTGATTGGAGTGAGTTCAAGAGAGAATAAGAAGAAAGAGAAGTGATTTTTTTTTTTCAGGAAAGCAAGAAAATGGGGTCATAACTAGAAAGAAAAGAAAAGTTGGATAAAAGGGTATTTTTTAGCTTGTGAAAAAAACAGCATATTTGTAGAGGGGGAAATTGCTGATGTAGGAGAAAAACAGGCAACTCCTGGGGGTTTGCTCTGAAATAGATGAGAAGGCATGAATTTAATGCAGCATAATTGGAGTTGGCCTTTGCTAAGTGCCCAGAGAGCCTCTGGTTTAAAAGGATGTTTGTTTTAAGGTGTTTCATGGATAGTTTCTTTTTTTTCTTATAAGTCTCCAAGATTGTCAGAAATATCCATATATTGTTACAAATGCAGGGCATCATCTTTGTCAAGGTAGCATAAAATGCCCCACATGCTCTGGTCCCTTTCTTCATGGCCCAGCCACAATGGCCTTTCAGTTTCTGAAAGTGTCTTGCTTCCCTTTGCCACAGAGCCTTTGCACATGTTATTACACCTGCCTCTAGGTCACCCTATTCCTGGTTTCATTCAGTCCTTCAGAGCACTTTTCACAGCTATACTTTTAACATCAGCCTTTACCATTAGGATTTAATCAGTCTTCACCATTAAGCTTCAATGGCACCATTAAGCTTCACCATTAAGCTGGGATCACATCTCTTAAAATGTATAAAGATCATGTAGGATACTGAGTAGCAAACAATAACATTCATTATTTATGGACTGACAAACATGTTATAAAATAAATATTTTTATTCCAAAAATGCACTTATTTTACAATTATATGACACAAAGTAAGTAATACAGGTGCTTCTGTTATTCAGTTTAGGTGGTATAAAGACAAAGTAGATAATTTTCATCATTGTCATTAGTTCTGTGCTGTCTCAAGTACATAATTTAGTGAGGAAAATAGAGCATCTATTGAGAGCATCATCTCAATAGAGCAGGAAGTAGTTTTACATTGAAAGATGATCTTCTAGCACTTTCTTCAAAAGAACAGGAAGATTCATAGAGAAAATGATATTTGGCCATCCAAAACTTAGCTTACATTTGAGAACCTTTAACTATGCTTATGCAACTTAGAGACAGCACTGCTTTCAATGTGTATAATATTTGCTCACT
This sequence comes from Canis aureus, assembly GCF_053574225.1. Lineage (NCBI taxonomy): Eukaryota > Metazoa > Chordata > Mammalia > Carnivora > Canidae > Canis > Canis aureus. Next base: position 41,071,537 of record NC_135617.1, on the reverse strand, counting down.
AAAATAAAAGGTTCATTGGTCTCTAAAAGTGAGTTTTTAGTGGGGTGTGTTGATGTTGAATTTGAAGTTTGGGTAGGACTGTGGGAACAGAGGGTTGGCAATCAAAATCTACACAAAATAAGATTGAATCAGTGGTTCCATTGTAGATTCAAATGCATATACAATTGAGAAAACAAGGAGTAAAACTATGTAGCTAAAATATTTTATTGACACTCAAGAATCAAAAGACTTGCAACAATATTTAAAGCCTAGTACTATAAACTATTGCATCAAACGAGGAATCAAATAAAGTAAGTGTTTGGTTCTGACTTTTACTACTTCTGTGATTAGCAGTGGAGTTTAGGGAATACAGACCTCAGTTCTGTAATCGAGCAAGGGAGACGGCTGCATTGCTCTACGTGTGTGTACTGGATGGCCAGTTTACAAGATAACAATGGAAATTACAAGTATGGAGTTCCACAGGAGATTGCCTACTATTACCCTGTAATTTTAAAAAGTTTCCATCAATAAATGGGCAGCTTCAAGGCCCATAGTATCTTTTTTGTTGATGTCCTAAGTATCTCATGCTTCAAGTAGAACGGACAAGTTTGATGTAACCTCTAAAATAAACTGTTAAAAGGTCACTGCTGCAGTACCGAAACAAAATTCAGCCCTGCAAGTTTCTGGCATAAAATGACTGGAGAATTTTATGCAAAGTCAAGGGAATGAAGAAATTAAGGTGGGATGAAGTACTATATAAAATTGCTTGCATCTTTAATGCAATACTCTGCATTATTTTAGCATTAATAGAGAGAGGGAAAGAAAAGATGGTATTCTTGTACTTGGAGCAATATAGAATTAATTTAATATTTTAGAAACAATTTTATCGGGCAGCCCGGGTGGCTCAGCGGTTTAGTGCCACCTTCAGCCAAGGGCCTGATACTGGAGTCCTGGGATCAAGTCCTACGTAGGGCTCCCTGCATGGAGCCTGCTTCTCCCTCTGCCTGTGTCTCTGCCTCTCTCTCTGTGTGTGTGTGTCTCTCATGAATAAATAAATAAAATCTTAGAAAAAAAAGAAATAATTTTATCTTTTTTCAAAGAGTTGTGAATTTTGGCAAGTTGAATGTTGAGGTGGGTTATGTGCCAGGTTTAATTCTTAGACTTGGATTGACTCAAAGTGAAGAGCACCAAAATTCCCAAGTCACCTTGCTTAGTTGGGACTTCTTGTTGGAAAAGAAGTTAATAAACCGTGAGGATGAGAAAATATAAATCATTTAGCATGCTTTTGATAGAGCTGTATTAATACCCAATATCCTATTTCTGATTAATATAAAATAGGAAAAAATTTTATTGACAAATACATTTAGTAATGTCAGGTATTTCTTTCTTAGGATCTGCTTTTGAATTGAAGGGTAATCAAAAGAGCTCACTTAAAAGTCAAATGATTCAGGTTAATTGTTATTAATTTTCCCACATTCATATTTAAATGACTATCACATAACAGAAGTCCTATTTTGCACATTGATTAAAATAGAAGATAATGTTCTGAATGGAATTTACTATTATTAGATGATGAAACGAGATCATCTCATATAAAATAGAACATAATGAGAAGAATGAGTATTTGAAATAGAGAGCTACATCTGCTTTTCAGACATACTGAGTTTATAAAATTATCAGTGAGTAGAATTATTATACATTGTTCAAGAGAAGCAAGAAACTAAGATCTTACTCTCAACAGAAGATGTAATAAGAGCTGTCTAAACTTCCACCTTCAAACAGAATAGTGGTAGATAAGGCTCATTTTAAAGCAAATCTTGATTTCTTGCATATCACAAGTATTTCCATAATCAGAGCCAGTTAACAGTCTCTACTAACAAGTATTATTTTTGACATTTTCAGATCTATGATGGTATAGGAACTGAAAATACCTTGCCCTTTACTGTTACATGGACCAAAAAAATGCTAGATAAAAAAAGAAAAAAGGAGAGAAATTCAAAGTAAGCAAAGGTTCAGATTCAGAATTGGAATTTGTAATGTGAACCAACTTTTCTTATAACCTAATGTTTCAGTTCCAACTGCAATTTCATTGTCTAAAGGAACGTCCATTCTACTTCTCTCAGGTATATGTTATTTGCTTTAAGAAATGTCTTAAAGCAATAATGTCTTTCAGTTTAAATTAAAACAACTGGCGTCTTAAATTTTAGAGGAGTAAGGTAAATCCTCTTACTGAATTTAATTTCTTTGACAATTTTTATGCCCAGGTGGCCAGAAATTGTATATGCAAAAATACCATACCAGCTCAAAATGTCAGGAATTGACAGGAAATGAGTATTAGAGAAGGAACACTTTTGTAAATGTTTATAGAGATATGATAGGAAAAATGTTAATGAACTAAATATCAGTGTAAAAAGGACAAAGATGCCCAAGATGATCACAAAGCTTCTTTCTCATTTACTCAACCAGCAAATGATGAATGTTACAGTAGAGAAGACGAAGGAAAGACTGGTTTTAAAGATTTTAAGTATGTTGTATTTGAAGCATTCTATATTTTTATGGAGTTTTTAGGTGCAAGGTCATTCAGCAGTTGAAAAAAAATGAGTATAATATAGTATAAAAAATAGAGTATATTTATAAATGGGTGTATGTGGGCTAAGACATGAAGACAATCAAGTGTGGAACACTGAGGAAACCATTAGCTAGAAAAGTCATCAGATTGCTAAGAAGAGAACACGGAGAAAAGGAAACATGGAAGTGAAGGGGGAAGTAAGTTTTAAGAATAGTCAAAAGAATCAGATTCTTCAGGAAGCCAAATGAAATGAAAAAGAAATTGTGCCCTAAAGATTGGGGAAAGTAATTATCCTACTTATATCCTAAATTACATCTTCTTGCCTCATATGGAAAGTCCATCCATTCATCATTAGAGTGCCAGACTCTCTTTCAGACCACACATAAATTTTAACTTCCACCATATTTAACTCTTTGACTCACTCTACAGGATCTGAGCCCAAAGCGACTTAATGGACTTACAGAGCCAATGATGACATTGCTGACAGGATCATGGGCAATGATTAAGTATGAACTTAGCAGCTGCCTTTTTTTTTTAAGTTCCAGTATTAAGAAATTCAAATCAGAATATTTCATTTCATTTTTAATTGTCTGAACATTAAAACATATATTCTAAATTGGACTTTGTATCCAAAGAATACAGAAATCAACTAGGTTTAAACAAAATTAACATAAAATCCTTAAATGTATTTGGCATAAACATATTTGGTAAAAAAACCTGAAATATTCTGAAAGTATTTTTTTCAAGTATAATTAATATACAGTGTTATATTAGTTTCACATATATAATAATTCAATAATTTTGTACTTCTCTCAGTGCTCATCAATGTAAGTGTACTCTCAATACCATTTACCTATTTTGCTCATCCTCTCCACCACTCCTCTTACAACCATTAGTTCATTCTCTATATTTAAGAGTATGTTTTTTATCTTTTTTTCTTAGTTCATTTGTTTTGTCTCTTAAATTCCACATATGAGTGAAATGATATTTGTCTTTCTCTGACTGGCCTATTTCACTTGGCTTCATATTCCTTAGATCCATCCATGTTTTTTCAAATGGCCAGATTTCATTCTTTCTTCTGGCTAAGTAATATACCATTGTATAAATGTACTGTATCTTCTTTATCCACTGATCTACTAAGGGGCACTAGAGTTACTTTCATATTTTGGCCATTGTAAATGATGCTATAGTAAACATATATCATGCATATATCTTTTCAGGTTAGTGTTTTCATTTCCTTTGGCCAAATACTCAGTAGTGGAATTACTAGATCATAAAGTAATTCCATTTTTCATTTTTCGGAGAAACCTCTATAATGTTCTTCACAGTGGCTGCACCTATTTGCATTCCCACCTACAGTGAACAAAAATCCCCTTTTCTCCACATGGTCCCCAACATTTATTTCATGTGGTTTTGATTTTACCCATTTTAACAGATGTAAAGTGATATCTCATTGTGTACTTAATTTGCATTTCCCTGATTATTAATGATGTTGATCTTTTCATGTGTCTGTTGGCCATCTGGAGAAATGTCTGTACAGGTACTCTGCCATTTTTAATCAGATTACTTATTCTTATTATTTATTTTTTTCTTTTTTGGTGTTGAGTTGTATAAGTTCTTTATTTTGTATATTAACCTTTTATTGGATATATCATTTGCAGGTATCTTCTCCCATTTAGTAAGTTGTCTTTTCATTTTGTTGATGGTTTCTGTCACTGCGCAAAAGCTTTTTATTTGGTATAGTCTCAATAGGTTAATTTTGATTTTGTTTCCCTCGCCTGAGGAGACATATCTAAAAAAATGTTTCTAAGGCTATTGACAAAGAAATTACTATCTATGTTTTCTTCTAGGAATTTATGGCTTCAGGACTCACATTTAGGGCTTTAATCTATTTTGTTTCTGTGTATGGTGTAAGAAAGGGGTCCAATTTCATTCTTTTGGACACAGCCGTCCAGCTTCCGAACAAGCTAGTGGAGAGACTGTGTATTTTTGCCTCCTTTGTCATAGATGAATTGGCCATTAAAGTGTGGGTTTATTTCTGGACTCCGTTCTTTTGATGTCTGTGTCTGTTTTTATGTCAGTGCCATACTGTTTTGATTACTACAGCTTTTTAGTATATCTTAAAATGTGGGATTGTGATACCTTGGTTTTGTTCTTTTTTAAAGACTGGTTAGCTGTTTGGGGTATTTTATGGTTCCATGCAAATTTTAGGATTATTTTTTCTAGTTCTGTGAAAAATGCTGTTGGTATTTTGATAAGGATTGCTTTGGGTGGTATGGGCAGTTCAACAATATTTGTTCTTTCAAGCTATGAGGATGGAATATATTTCCATTTGTTTGTGCTGTCTTCAGTTTCTTTCATCAATGTTTTAGAATTTTCAAAATACATATCTTTCACTTTCTTGGTTAAGTTTATCAAAGGTATTTCATTCTTTTTGGGTGCAGTTGTAAGTGGGTTTTCTGGACTTCTCTTTCTGCTACTTCATTATTAGTGTATAAAAACCCAACTGATTTCTATATATTGATTTCCTATCCTGTGACCCTATTGAATTCATTTATCAGTTCTAGTAGTTTTTTGATGGAGTCCTTAGAGTTTTTTATAGTGTCAGGTCATCTACAAATAATGAATATTTTACTTCTTCCTTGCCAGTTTGCATGCCTTTTGTCTAATGGCTGCAGCGAGGACTTGAGTCTGGTACTATGTTGAATAAAAGTGGTGAGAGTGGACATCCTTGTCTCGTTCCTGATCTTAGAGGAAAACCTCTGAGTTTTTTTGTTTTTGTTTCTCGTTGAGTGTGATATTATCTGTGGATTTTTCACATATGGCCTTTAGTATCTTGAGGTCTGTTCTCTTTAAACCTACTTTGAGAGTTTTTATTATGAATGGATATTGTACCTTGTCCAGTGATTTTTCTGCTTCTCTTGGTATGATCATATGGCTTTATCCTTTCTCTTATTAATGTGATTTATCACATTGATTGATCTGTAACTATTGAAGCACTCTTGTATCTCTAGAACAATCCCACCTGATTGTGGTAAATGATTATCTTTTATTTTTTTAATTATTAATTAATTAATTAATTGGGAGAGAGAGGGATGAGGAGGGGCAGAGGAAGAGGGAGAGAGAGAATCTTAACTAGGTTTCACACCCAGCATGGAGCCTGACATGGGGCTCAGTTTCACAACCCTGCGATCATGACCTGAGCCAAAATCAAGAGTCAGATGCTTTAACCAACTGAGCCACTCAGTCACCCAGTGACTGATTTTTTAAAAAAAAAATATTGTTAGATTCAATTTACTAATATTTTGTTGAGGAATGTCGCATCTATGTTCATCAGAGATATTGGCCAGTAGTTTTCTTTTTTGTTCGTGTCTTTATCTGGTTTGGATATCAAGGTAATGCTGGCCTTACAGAATGAATTTGGAAGATTTCATTCTTGTTTTACTTTTTGGAATAGTTTGAGAAGAAGAGATATTAACTCTTCTTTAAATGTTTGGTAGAATTCACCTGAGATGGCAACTGCTCCTGGACTTTTATTTCTTGGGGACTTTTTGATAAATGATTCAATTTCATTGGTAGTAATCAATCTGTTCAAATTTTCTATTTCTTCCTATTTCCATTTGGAAGTGTATGTTTCTAGGAATTTATCCATTCTTTCTAGGTTGCCCAGTTTGTTGGCTTATAATTTATCAGAGTATTCTTTTTATAATCTTTTGTATTTCTGTGGTGTTTGTCATTATTTTCCACCTTCATTTCTGATTCTAATTACTTGAGTCCTCTCTTTTCTTTTTATAATGTGTCTGGCTAGAGGTTCCTCAGTTTTGTTGTTCTTTTCAAAGAATCAGTTCCTGGCTTCCTTGATATATTCTGTTTTTATTTTTTAGTCTCTATTTTGTTAATTTCTGCTCTAGTCTTTATTATTTCCTTCCTTCTACCGGCTTTGGGCTTTGTTTATTCTCTTTCCAGCTCTTTTAGGTGTGAAGTTAGATTTTTTATTTCAGATATTTCTTGCTTCTTGAAGTAATCTTATACTGCTATAATCTTCCCTCTTAGAACAGCTTTTGCTACCTCCCAAACATTTTGGACTGGTTTGTTTTCATTTCCATTTGTTTCCGTGAATTTTTTTTTATTTCCTCTTTGATTCTTGGTTGACCTATACATTGTTTAGTAGCACGTTCTCTAACATCCATGTATTTGTGTTTCTTTCAGATTTTTTCTTATGAATTATTTCTAGTTTTATACCATTATGGTTGAAAAATATGCATGATTTTATCTCAGTCTTTTTAAATTTATTGAGACTTGTTTTGTGACTTAATATGTAGTCAATTCTGGAGAATGTAACATGAGCACTTGAAACGAATGTATTTCACTGCTTTTGGATGGAATGTGCTGAATATATGTTAGGTCTTTTGATTAGAGCATTTAGTCCATTTACATTCAAAGTAATTATCAAAAGGTGTATTCATTGCCATTTTGTTACTTTTGTTTTTGTAGTTCTTCTCTGCCACTTTCTTCTCTTGCTCTCTTCCCTTATGATTTGTTGGCTGTTTTTAGTGATATGCTTTTATTTTTTTTCTCTTTATTTTTTGTATATCTATTACAGATTTTTGATTTGTAGTTACCATTAGGCTTATATATAATATCTTACAAATATAGCAGTCTATATTAGGTTGATGATTGCTTAAATTTGAACCCAATCTAAAAGTGCTAAGTTTTTAGACTTAAAAACTTAAAACCCCTCACGTTTTATGTGCATGATGTCATACCTTAATTTATTTTGTGAATCCCTTGACTGATTTTTACAGATAAAATTGATTTTACTGCTTTTGTGCTTTAACTTCCATACTGGTTTAATAAGTGATTAATCTCCTACTTTTATTATGTTTCTATTTACCTGTGAAATGTTTTCATTTCTTAATTTCTCACTCTTGATTATGGTCTTACCTTTTCACTCAACGAATTCCCTTTAATGTTTCTTGTAAGGCTGGCTTAGTGAAGATGAACTCCATTAACTTTTGTCCAGGGAAACTCTGTATCTTCCCTTGTATTCTGAATGATAACCTTGCTGGATAGAGCATCTTGGTTGTAGGTTATTTTCCTTTCAGAGCTTTAACTATATCATACTGCTGTCTTCTGACCTGCAGTTTCTCCTGAAAAATCAGCTGATAGCTGATGGATTTCTCTTGTATGTAACTGTTTTCTTCCTCTTGCTGCTTTTAAAATTCTCTCTTTATCACTACTTTTTGCCTTTTTTAATATTATGTCTTGGTATGGCCTTTTTGGGTTGATTTTGTAGAAAGATTATATTTGAGTGGTGTTAGCAGTCAGACCAGATACCTGTTCACTGGGCTGCTGGGGCTGCAGTTAATTGATATGTGTGGTTATTTTCCCCTATTCCCAGGGCAAGCATCACTGTGGTGTAATCCTTGCAGGATAAGACTGGGCAGGAGAAGTTTAGAGGGACTCTGGCCAAGTGGAGCATGTTGAATGAGATGGATCCGCAGGAGAACACAGGGGTGAAGTTCACCAAGTTAGCAAGGTAGCTGGATAGTGTTTGTGCTCGTTCCCCCAAGGGCCTAGCTATCTAGATGGTGCAGAGGGGAGAGAAATGGCACCTGTCATCGCTTTTGTTCTTGGGAAGTCTCCTGAAGATCCCTGCCTCTGCAGCACATGCTCTGAGGTTAGTAAGTAATCTCCTTTGTGTACACACTAGGCACTTTTCAAACTGCTGCTTTTATATGTCAGGGAAGGGACTAGTTTCCTATGGCTCTCCCAGCTCCTCCAGAGCTAAGCCTGCTGATTTTTTTTTAAAGTACTTGGAGTTAAGTCCCATTGGTTTTTAACAACTCATAAAGCAAAGCCCCCCCTGATTTTCAGGGCAAATGTCATGAGAACTTGTCCTTCCAGTCCAGGTCCCTCCATGTCTGGGATGCCTGGTATGATGTCTACTTTCTCTTCCTTCTCTGTGCTGGTGGTGTCCCTCCTATTTATAGTTAGTCTTGCTGGGATTTGGGTTCCTGACTGCATCTCTGCCCCTCCTACCCTTAACGATGTGTCCTCCTCTCTATGATTAATTCTGGAAAGTCTATTCTGCTAGTCTTTGAGTCATTTTCTGGATTGGTTGTGCTGATGTGGCTGTTATCTAGGTGTGTCCATGAAACAAGGGGAGCTTAGAATCCTCCTACTGTGTTATCTTCTCCAGCAATCCTAGGAAATATTTCAAAATAATAATGATGCATTTAAATCTAGCTTATTTATTAAAAGAACTATTTATGCTTCTATAAACATGAATAAAGTGTAGTACCAATTATGTTTGCATTTGTTTTAAAGTCTTTATCATTATAATCTCAGTAAAGACATTTGTTTACTTTGTTTTATAATTATTTGGTAGCTATTTCAACTCTTCAACTAATCTCTTAATATACCTGTTGAGAGGACTCCTCTCTGACTCATTGTTGAATTTCTCATATTGCTTTGCTTCCAGATCCAAAGTACAAAATTAGAGATCTAGTAAAATATTTTCTCAATATATCATATCAACAAAAATGATATACCGCATGTCTGGTTTGATGAGATTAATTTGGCGTACTACCTCAATTATAACAGCTCATGCTGTGTTTTACAGTTCTTCAAATTATCTTGTTTAATCTAATTTTCTCATTATGTCATTAACTAATTATTAGATTGGTTAGAGTATGATACCAACAGGATTTACTAAGGGCTCGAATTTTATCTCACACCTTTAGCTGCCTTTCTCAGAGCCACAAGTTCACTCTTAATCTTGGACACATTTACAGCTATGCAATATTGGTTAAAAATAAAGGGGCAGTAGGTGGACAGAAGTGGGGAAATCGTTACAAATCCATTTATATCCTTAGAAAATGAATTCGAAGAACGTTATCTATTCTGTCTAAATCAGTAATATGTTTGTTCTCAGGGACAGCACATTTCTTTGCCCTGCCCTAAGATCTGAATCTCCTGTATTGATGATCCTCTAATATTGACCTGTTAGGTTCTGGCCACAGTGTGTACCTTCCTATGTGTTGTTACCAGTGGAGTGCTCACACTTGCTCAAATTACCAGTGGATTGTTACCAAGTGTGTTGTTACCAGTGGATTGCTCAAATGCAATCAGCTCACACTTCAGGAAGGAAGATAAACCTGTCTCAGGAAGACTTTCAAAAAACATGTTTATTTCTATGGCGTATGATTTTAAACAAAATAGCCACCGACCACATACATAGGTAATTTAAAAATCCAAGATACCCTCCTGTTTTTTGTTTCCATTTTATACTTGTAACTGTTTATGCTGAATTATTTCAAGAAAACTGTTTTATAAATAAAAGAAATCACTAGATAGGATGCAAATTTTTTTTCATTAAAAATTGGTTTTAATATAGTATCTTCAAAACAATCTAAAAATTAATGAGTATGGAAGAGGAGCTTGAAAATATTATAGTTATTCACTTTATACTATTACTGGTATACTATTACTATAAAGGCCTTTCAGTGTCAGGTCATTCAGTTTGTGGCTTTAGTCAATCTAAAAGTTGAAAATCTAATTGTTGAACTAAAATTTTTTTACATTGTATTTTCAAGTAGTTAAAATAAAAAAAAATCTCTATTTTAACTTGGTAAGTATTCTTATCTTTTAAGATGAAAAAATATTTATATAATTTTTAAAATTAAAAAAATTTTTTTTTAGAGAGAGTGGAGCAGAGGGAGAGGGAGATAGAATCTTAAGCAGGCTCCATGCCCAGTATTTGAGCCCCATGTGGGGCTCAGTCTCCCAACCCTGAGATCATGACTTGAGCTGAAATCAAGAGTTGGACATTTAATAGACTGAGCACCTGGGCTCCCCAGGATAAAAAAGTATTTTTAAACTTGAATCCTTATTATCTTTCTATTTTCCTGAAATTAGTGAATAAATTAGCTAAATATTATTAAACTTACTAAAAGAATAGAAATTCATTAATATTTGTTCACATTTATTTTCAAAATAGATAACTTTTCTTAACATTTAGTCTTTAAAAAGCAATTTGGAAATCATAAATAATTGAACTCCAGTATTACTGGAAAAAATTCATATTCATTACCCCCCAAAATTTAAAGTAAGTATTTTTCTGGAATCAGAAAAGATAAAAAAATAAAAAGAAAATGTTAATTTGTTTGATAGGATAACCAAGTCAAGAGAAAAATATTTTCCTTTATATAAGACAGTAAACTCTAGGCAGACAAGGATTTTTTTTCTGCCTGATCTCTTAGCACCAATAACAGTGCTTATTTATACACATATTTGACATGAATTGTTAAATGAAGAAAAAGTGAATGATAGTCTGGAAACCAATTCCTATTTACAAATCAACATAATTGTGCTATACAAAGGGGAAAAAAAATTAGTCAGTCTACAGAGTAAACTCTTTGGTACCATTTTGCACAACTCTGGTCAATATTCTAGTCTGTATAATACCCAAAGTCATATGCCTTTACAACAGTATCTTGAGGTCCTCAATGTCCTGCTTTCTTTAATTCTTAATATATAGACACCAAAGTTGTACCAAGTGAAGTATGTGTGGATGAGTACAAAATGAATAACAAATTCACATATATTTTGTATGTATAATGGCTAATAATATACATATACACATATGCTGAGTTCAGAATTATAGAGCAAAGCAACCTGAAAAAACAACTATGTAATGTGAAAAATCAGGAATTTGAAAGATTGCAGCCAAACTGAAATTCTTCAGGAGAACATTTGAACCTGATATTTCCACAGTCTTTTATATCCTGATTTAGGTTTGCTGAATTTATTCATGGATGATCCATCTGTTCAGTGTAGAGAGAGTCTAGAAGAGTATGTCTATGGGTGGCCTCTCCTTCCAATCATTAAAGCAAGAAAGTACTATGATCATGCCCAAATTGAGTAGGGTATGTGAAATACTGTTTAAAAAATAAAGTTCAAGACTGTATTTTAAAGAAACTAGGTCAGACCTTGAGCCTTTAAGTTTTGGACAAATCAGGCATAAATATTTTTTCTTGAACTAAAAACTATTACTTAGTTAAATTGAAAATATATGAGTTGAGAAAACCAAAATCTAGATCATTTAAAAACTATCAAACTTATTTATTTCTGGAATCTGAACCCTTAAAATATTTGACATACCCTATTAGAGGAGATTGTAAGAGAAAGTGAAAAAATTACTGTCAACTCCTAAACAAAAATAGAGGTAGTAATCTCTTAGACATTGGCCTTAACAGTATTTTTCTGGATCTGTTTCCTCAGACAAGGGAAACAAAACCAAAGGTCAACTATTGGGATCACACCAAAATAAAACACTTTTGCACAGCAAAGGAAACTATCAACAGAATGAAAAGGGCACCAACTGAATTGAAGAAGATATTTGCAAATGATAAATAATTAATATACAAGTTATATAAGAACTTCTGCAACTCAATGCCAAAAAACCCCAAATAATCTGATTTAAAAATGAGCAGAGGACCTGAGTAGACATTTTTCCAAAGAAGACACACAGATGGCAGATGCATGAAAATATGCTCAATATCAGTAGTCATCAGGGAAATGCAAATCAAAACCACAATGAGATATCACCTCACACCTGTCAGAATGATTGGTATCATAAAGACAAGGAATGGGGCACCTGGGTGGCTCATTTGGTGGGGCTCTGATTTCAGCTCAGGTCAGATCTTGGGGTCCTAAGATGGAATGGTTGGGCTTCTGACCACCATGATCTTGGTGGTCTGGGGAATGATACCCCCACCCCCACCCCGTTTGGCTCTGTACTCAGCAGGAAATCTGGTTCCGCCTTCCCCACCCCCTCCCCTGCTGCTCTCTGTCTATTTCTATCTCAAATAAATAAAATCTTTTTAAAAAGGATAAGAATAACAAGTATTGGCAAGAATGTAGAGAAAAGGGAACCCTTGTACATAGTTACTGGGTATGTAAATTGGTGCAATCACTATGGAAAACAATATGGAAGTTCCTGAAAAATTTGAAGCAGAGGGACACCTGGGTGGCTCAGCTGTTGAGCTCCTCCCTTCTGCCCGGAGCATGGTCTGGAGTCCTGGGATCGAGTCCCACATTGGGCTCCTTGCATGGAGCCTGCTTCTCTCTCTGCCTATGTCTCTGCCTCTCTCTCTTGGTATCTCTCATGAATAAATAAATAAAATCTTTAAAAAAAATTTAAAGCAGAAATATTGTATGATCCAGCAATTTCACAAGTGGGTATTTAGCCAAAGAAAACAAAACACTAATTTGAAAAGATATGTGCACTCCTATGCTTATTGCAGCTTTATTTATTATGGCCAAGATATGGAAACAACTTGTTTCCATGAATAGGTGAATGGATAAAAAGGATGTGACACACACACACACAATGGAATCTTAGTGAGCCATAAAAGAAGAATGGGATCTTGCTATTTGTGACAACATGAATGGACTAGAGGGTATTACACTAAGTGAAATAAATAAAGACAAATAACATATTTCATTTATATGTGGAATCTAAAAAACCAAAGTAAGCAAACAAAGAAAAGCAGAAACAAACTCATAAATGCAGAGAACAAACTGGTGGGTAGATGAAATAGATGAAGAGAATTAAGAAATACAAATGCCTAGTTATAAATTAAATAAGTTATGGGGACGAAAAGTTCAGCCCATACAGTCCACCATATTCTAATAACATATGGTGACAGATGGTAACTATACTTACCTTGGTGAGCATTGCATAATATATGGAATTGTCTAATCATTTTGCTCTATACCTGAAATGAATATAACATTTTATATCAACTATACTTCAATAATAAAATTTTTAAAAATTGCTAATATCAGAACACTAAACCCTGACCTTCTATAGTGGGACTTCAAGATAAGGTGTTTGGTGTCAGTCTGCTAAATAAGGAGATATTATCTTAAACTCTTTCCATGTATTCACATACTGCTTTCTGGTGCATAGACACTGCCAGACGGCACAGAGGGCCAGCAATTTGGTCATCATGGACTGACACAATTTTCCTGATTCAGCTTGAATTTATATCACTGGCAATTTGAAGAGTTTGATCTTCTGTGATTTGAGGTGACCAAATTTCTAGAGTTTATATTTAAACAAAATATTTGCAAATGATGTGTAGTGCTTCCTTATTCTTATTTTATATGGAAGTATGTGTTATGTTTCTTTTTCAGTTTTCTATCCTAAATGTAAGTGAAAATAGTCTAGATGAATTATTAAAGAACCAAACTGCATCCCAAATCCATATAAACATAAGCTATGATCCTATTATCTTTCTTTTTCCCTTTTTCATTTTTATTCTGGCTTTTCCAGCTCAAATTTCATCTATGGTACATGTATTAAAGAAGTCACAATTTTGGCAATTTCTTAGGTTTCAAGGACTTTTTATAGTTTCTTGTCTGTTTTACAACATAATTTTTCTGCTATAGACTTTTTATTTGCCATTATTTTTCATGTCATTTTCTCTACGTGTGGGGGTGCTTTTTTTTGGTTTGGTTTGGTTTTGATTAAAATTGGTTTTCTTCCTGAATACTGCTCATCATTCAATGGAGTTTATCTTTTTACTGGCCCAGCAATTTTGTGAGTGTAACATGGATAGATGAGCTGGAGGGTAGTAATAGTTGATTGCTTCTGGGCCTGGACCTTCTTAGCCCTCCACCCTGCAAGGAGACTGCCTCTGTTCTTGGCTGGTGGGTTCACTGGGTTAACAGTGACTTATGCTTGCATTTCACCATCCTCAGGTATTGCATGCTCCTTTTCTCTCATACACCAAAAACACAGCTGCTTCAGTGACAAACCAAAAGCCCAAGCAGCATTGAAGATTCCATGAATGTATGTTTTCTCATTTGGCTTCACCCTCCCTGCAGACCTTTAAGGAGAGGCTCACCTGCCCACACCCCTAGATCTTGTCTTTCTAGATAAGGGACACTGACTGGCTTGGCACTGAAGGTTATAAACTGCCTGAGAGCTGCAGTGGAATGGGTTCATTTTTTTCTTCCCTGGAGTAGGTCCAATTTTCACAACTCTTGGCAACCTACCTTCCTAGATAAGGATTCAGGTTTGTGGCATTTTCTAGTTTCACCCAAGATATATTTTTCTTTCCCGTTTTTGTATTCTTATTGGTTAGCTTCAGAAAGAAGAATCAGCCTGGGACAGCCTCACTTCAGTATTGTAAACTGGAAATTTCAACATTTAAATATGGCCAGGTTCCTTTGACATTCTTATGAACTTCTTGCTGCAGGGGCCCATAGATGTTTAATCTCCCTGGAAAAAATGATTTTTCTCAGTTTGTTGTGAACAACACTGTGTAATTTCTTACCTTAGCTTCATGTACTGTATTTTAAGGGTCTAATGTCTGTGAAAGTGGATGTGTGAAATGAAGGTAAAAATCATACGTGGAAATATGGTGCACATGAGTTCAAACTTTATTTTCATTTGATAGTACATTCAGTTTATTAAAAGTCTTTCCTTCTTCAAAAAAAAAAAAAAGTCACCTTCCTTTTGAGGATCCTAATTTAGAGAAATTGAAAAACTGTTTAGTTTTCCTCTTCTGCAACTCTCCACTCATCAATCCAGCTATCAACATTCCCCACCAGCTCTTTCATAGTCAGAGCCTTTGATGGAAAGAAATGCATGACTTTGTAGAGTCATATATCGTATACACTAAACCCAGGAATTGGATGAAAAATACTTTTCTCTCTATGTAACTAACTTGCTGACTATTTTTCTGGGGTACGGGAATTAATTAAGGATCTTGATTCATAAGGTTGATCTTTTTGACACTTGCAAACATCATGAGATGGGTAAGAATATAACATTAATCAAAGATATTGGTAATTCAAACTATGAAAATAAGTGCAAAAATGTGTAAAAGTCAGTAATAGTTGATA
This sequence comes from Canis aureus, assembly GCF_053574225.1. Lineage (NCBI taxonomy): Eukaryota > Metazoa > Chordata > Mammalia > Carnivora > Canidae > Canis > Canis aureus. The sequence continues at coordinate 41,056,068 of NC_135617.1, read as the reverse complement.
CATTTTGCATTAAAATGAACTTTTGTATAATGAATTTGTTTTGCAATTAGCATTGACTAAAATATGTTATTTGCCCAACTATTCAAATAATCTTATAAAAATAGGGTAAAATTACTGTGTAATTTGTATGGCATGAGGTTGAGAAATGCAATAATTTCTGTAAAGTGCCTGTTCTTTAAAGAAGAAAGGGTTGTCAGTAAAAAGTGTTGTTTGCTCTTTTTGAAGACTTCAGAAATGATGGAAACATATCATTGAGGGATAGTTTATGGCCCTAGCCTGAGAAATAGATATGGGCTTAAAGGTAGCCTTTCCAAGATGGGATTATAGCTTCTCATTTGAAAAATTGGTTTGGTGACCTGGGCTCTATTGCATAGCTTGTGAAGGCCAAGTTTCCCTCTGAGTGGATTTATCATTTAGAAAGCTACCTGTGCACTTGGACTCCCACTCACTCTCTTCAAAGAGAATACTGCTGTCTGAGGATTTAACCAGATTTAAAATCTATTTGTAGTAGCAACTACAGAGCAGTCTCTCAAACTGAACTAGGAGAGCAAATCAAAATTAACTTCCATGGCTCTTCTGATAATCATTGCCTTGATTCTGGATCTTAAATTTTCAATATCTAAGTTTTGCTTTCATGTGAAAAATATAGTCAGAAGGAAAAAGCAGTGTTCAGAAAGAAAGAAAGAAAAAAAAAGCTGTGTCGGGAAATACCAGCCTGGAAAATGATGGATAAGAAATCCCAGGAACTCTACAGTTGTTAGCCTGGATACCAGAATCTGGCTTTAGAAACCAGTCAGTAGAAGCTTGCTGTAAAAGGACTTTACAGAACCTTCATGTATTATCAGGGCTCATCTCCCAAAGTCTCCTTAAAACCACAGCATTAGCATTGGCTCTGCCCATGACAGTTTCCTTTCAAAACTGATTAGAAGGACATTCTGAACTGATTAGATGTGCCTGCTCTAACCCTGGTCCCCTCTCCCCTTGTTGCTCATCTATTAACCACGGCATTTGCAGAAATATAACTCTGAGGACATGTGCAGTAATTTGCCTCACATTCTTTTGTCCCTTGTAACCCAGTATTAAAGGAAACAAGCAATAGCAAAAACGGGCTTTTACTCCTGAGCTGAACTGACTTTACTTCATTTCTCTTTTTCTCTCCTGATTCCGTAATACCTTCTTTTCCAAATGTTACCAACTTAGTTCAGATGCAACAGCAAGTAATAATATATTTATTGTATTTGATAAAGTATTTTGTTAGCAAAATTAAAATCACTGCTGTATACTGCTAGTGTACTCTTGCATGCACTCACACTTGCTCTCTAATCAATAAATTAAAAAAAAAAAAATGAGTGCAGAGATGCCTGAGTCCCGAGCCAGAGGCCGACACTCAACCACTGAGCCACCCAGGTCCCCAAAAGCTAGATTTTTAAAGGGGTGCGTATTAAAGAGAACACATCTAACTGGCAAATACACAGCTCAGGTTGTGGTCCTGGGGTCCTGGGATCGAGTCCTGCATCGGGGTCCCCACAGGAGCCTGCTTCTTCCTCTGACTGTGTCTCTACCTCTCTGTGTCACTCATGAATAAATAAAATCTTTAAAAGAAAAATTTGAGTACAGACACATTGAAGAAACAATATCCTAGCAGATGAGAGTCACATACAAACAAGATAATGGAAAGAACATTGGTTTAAGCAGGACTCAAGATTGTAAGTTTAGAATTCTAGAACTGTTACTTACATACCCATCTGATTTATATGAGTAGCTTTCCTTCTCCATGCCTGGTATGCTTATTCGAAAAGTGGCTATGCTGTTTCAACTAATTCAAAGGTTTTTTTTGCCAATTATCTCATGTCTCTGTGTGTTTATTTGTTCACCCGATTTAGCCCAAAATGGGCATACAGAGGCATATAAAATATGAACAGATAATTAAAATTATGTTAAAGCAAAAACTAGACCTAATGTAAGACTGAATTGGCTTTTAGTTCCTAGAAGTTGAAACAAGAAGAAAAACTGAAATGGGTACATGATCTGAAATATTCTCTCCCCCCTTGCTATAACTAGTCATGAACAGAATGGTTCAAATTTAAAACATGCCCTTTATTTGTGAGCTACTATAGAAAAACAAGTATGACTTCTATCATTTTTTCTTAGGAATTTCAACACCATCTAGCTTCTCACAAAGTCAGGTAAAGTGGTATTATCCTGCTGTCCTGCTCTAGTGTCACAGCATATTTTAGTCAAAGTTTATCTGAAACCATGAACTTCAGAACATACAGCTTCTTATATGATGACTTGATTACAGAGAATGTCAAAAGACAGCACTACTCTAAAAGGTCAGGTTTACCATTTCCATGTGAACAGCCCTTATTGTCCTGGGAATGTTTGCGCTGTCATTCTTTCATGGCATTCAGGAGTAAGACTTTCTGATGAACTAACTTTGGATAGATGCTACCTTCTATCGAGAGAGTTCCAGTCTCCTGTTGGTGGTTTGGAATTGGCTCTATTCATAGCCTTACACTCCTGCTCCCTACTGGCCACAGTTAAAGCATATGAAATCAAAAGATGTAATTAAATAAAAGCCATCCTAAAAGGAATTAGTAAAAAAAAAAAAAAAAAAAAGGAATTAGTAGAGAGTTACATTTGCAAAAGAAGAAAAAAAATGATGTAAAAATTTGGGAACTTGAATTATATATCTGAGAAATTAAGTCCAAAAAAGATATCAACATAAAATAGTATTTAACCATGTGAGAGATTTAAATGAGGAAAAGTTAAAATTTATTACCATATTGTAAAATTAAGTAACATGTCACTGAATAAAAATGAAAAAAAGTTTATAAATTGGGAGGACTAGAACACTTAAAACAAAGAATTATGGAGTGATAAATATTAAAAACAACATTAAAAAGAGCAATAAAGGGAGGTGTTAAAAAACAAAATTCAACTGAATAAATTGAAAGGTCATAGTGGCTTTATTCAGCGATTCATGAACGAGGCAGCATTCCATCCGGCAGATAAAAAGGTGCTCTACAGAAAGCTGTACAAGATGGGAGATTTAACTGGCAAGGGGGTGCGGGGACCAGGAAAGAGCAGATGACCTCATCTTTCTTTAGGGCGGGTGGGAGAGTGCTGTGAGGGAGTCACAGCAGAGATCAGTGTCTGTTGGATGGCTTACCCCACCAGTGCTGACCAGGAAATTCCAGACTTAATGGTTTAAGATTACATTACTGGGAGGGGTTAAAACTGCATTTAGGTAAGGTATTATTATTGGTTTGTTAATAATGGGATTTAGCACAAAGTGACTGGGTTTAAGGCCTGTTGTCTCTCTTTTTTAACAGAGGTGAGAGCAAAAGTATAAATCTTCTATGCTAGATAATCAATACTCTCTTCACTTTACCTTGCACTTTGGTAAATACTATATAAATAAAAGACATTTTATTTATTGCTATTAATAATAACAACAATAAAAACTTTCTTCTAAAAAACAGAGGGGAAAATGCTGATCTTCACTCCTAAGAAATACTAAGAAGACAGGTGGAAACTTAAGTTTTAAATGTTTTCATTTAAAATTAGCTTTACCCAGTGAATATGTTGAGTCTTGGGAGTAAGATATTATTTTTTATAAACAGTATTATTTACATGAACAATATAGTGGCTATTCTTTTGCATTGATCTAAGATACTAGCTGCCAAATACTTATATATATATTTTTCCAAATACTTATATTTTTAAAGGGTCTTTTCTTTCTCAGGTTCATGAGATTTTTTTCTACCAAGATTTATATAGTTTTACTAAAATCTATTTAGGGTTTTAATGTGTCTTACTAAATCTCAACTTCAAAATCAATAGGTAAAGGAAAAATTCTGAATAAGGAACAAAAGCATGAAAGCCATGTTTTTGTTTGTTTTACCAAATTGGTTTCAACTTGAAAGTTATTATTCTCTCAATGATCAATCCTGTCAACATTTAATAAAACGTAAACATTTCAAGTGAACTAACATAAAAACTTTCTCCTCAGATAGGATTAGCATTCTATGAATTGTCCATTGACTTTGAACACTGACAGTTTAAAGACTAACCCACTTTTTGTTGTACCTTCCTAGTGAAGAAAAAGGCCACACTTGCACTTTGCTAGAGAAAGACAGATGCTCTCCCAGGTTGATTACTTTTTTAAAAAGTGTTAATGCTCATTCAGACTTGTGATGAGTGAAACGTTTGAGTTGTTTATCAGAAAGGTTTTGAAACAAATTAATACCTGCTTTGATCTTGAATCGTGATTCTTGAATCATGAAAAAAGGCTATTGGAAAATATCAATGTCCTTAAATTAAATCTTTCCCAGTGGGAATACTATGATATATTTTTATTAACGTCATTTTTAAATCTGTATCTGGAGATTTTGTAGAAAAGTCTAAAGAATGACCAGAATGCAGAGACTGACATCTAAATTAAAAAAGACTGAATGAGGGACACCTGAGCAGCTCAGTGGTTGAGCATCTGTCTTAGGCTCAGGGCATGATCTGGGTCAAGGATCCAGTCCCTCATCGGGCTCCCTGCATGGAGCCTGCTTCTCCCTCTGCCTATGTCTCTGCCTCTCTCTCTCTCTGCGTCTCTCATGAATAAGTAAAATCTTTAAAACAACAACAACAAAAGATTAGCTGAACACCATCCCATACATGTCTCGATGCACCAGTTCCCTTCTGTCTGTGCAGAAACACACCCAGAGATATGAATGCATGGGTGGGTAGATGGATGGATAAATGCATGGAGATAATTTATAATATGGACATCATAGTATAGATGTGTTTCTAAATTAAAAATCAACTAGGGTTTTATTTGAATTTCGTAGAAGAAAAGTGACATGAAAATGAAAATTTCTGTCAAGTAAATGATTCTTCAGTCAATATAGTACTTCTAAAAAGTTTGCATCTAAGGTTAAAGGGTAAGGGGAGTGTAAAAGAGGGGAGGAAAGAATATCAAAAGGCAACGGAGAAGAGGACAGGTTAGGATTGAGAAGAAATTATAAACTTCTTTTTAAGATTAGAGTCATTTTCAAAACTACCCATTTCAGTTTTAACTCCATTGATTCCCTGTTTGAAAGAATACATTAGCACTTTCACATCTTTTCATTTTGGTAAAGTATATTATTACTACATGATATGTAAGAATATGATAATGTCCATATTCTGTTCTGTAACCTCAGATACCCTGAAATTTCATTAACAGTTCTGTCTGTAACTCATTTCAGTGTGCCCCAACAGTTCCTTCTCCCATAGATTCTCAACTCTTCAGTGTTTATTTTCATTTATCTCTTAATTGGATGAATTGATCATTTACTTTTTTTTGTTTTTTTGTTTTGTTTTGTTTTGTTTTGTTTGTTTTTTTTGTCTTCGTGAAAACGGCTTCTGGGTATTGCAGTATCTTAATTTGCCCCTGTTTGAGAATACCTGCCAGGTGCCTTTACACATGAGTAACATCTTAAGTGGTTATGGAGCTCTTGGATTACACTACTGTTCTCCTAGACCATTGGAGGCATTGGTTTATTAATTATAAAGAGCTGAATGTTGGAAACATCTGCTGCTAGCCTAATGTTTTCCATCCTGTGAAGTAATATTTTTGAGGAGGATAGGGAATCTGGGGAGTGAGTAGGTTGACTAGATCACGTCCTGGCATGGACTGTTTTGTACTACATTTATTTGAAATACAGTATATTCTTCAATGTTTAGGTTCAGGTTTTGTTTTGTTTTTAATTTGAAGGAATTATAGATTTAAAATGCATCTTCTCTTGCATTTGTTGGGCTCTGTACTTCACAGACACAAATTTATGCTTGATTCCCTTTGTCTTGCTTCTATATTTGTTTTGTTCTAATCATTTTAATCTCTTACACTAAAAAAAATCAGCATTCACTATGTAAGCCTCAATGTTTCTTCAATGTCCTTATTTGATTTTTCATCAAATCAACTTTGTTTCTGCTGTTTCTTAATTATGTGTTGTTATATAATGGTGGAATTTTGATCTTCAGTTTGTTCCTCTCTCTTCTCTCCTTCCTTCCTCCTTCCCTCTTTCTTTGTTTCTTTGTGTCTTTCTTTCTTTTTTTTTCTTTCTCTTTCTCTCTCTCTTTCTGAGTATAGTTGACATGAAATGTTACATTTGTTTCAGATGTACAACATAGTGATTTGACAACTCTATACATTATGCTGTGCTTACCACTAGTGTAGCTCCCATCTGTGCCCTGTCCCCATACAACACAATTTCAGCATAATTGATTATATTCCCTATGTTGTACCTTTTATTTCTGTGAGTTATTCATTCCATAACTGGAAGTTTGTATCCCCTACTCTCCTTCACCTATTTTGTCCATCCCTTCCCCTCTGGCAGCCATCAGTTTGTTCTCTGTTTATGTCTGATCCTGCTTTCTGATAGTCTCTTTTCCATTTGTTTTTTTTTTTTAGGTTCCTCATATGAGTGAAATCATATAGTATTTGTCTTTCTCAATCTGGCTTATTTCATTTAGCATAATACTCTCTAGGACAACCAAGAATACCTGACAAGGTTATCATTCAGATTTGAAGAAGAGCTAAATAATTTCCCATACAAACAAAAGTTAAAGGAGTTTATCCCCACTTACCCAGACTTACAAGAAATGTTAAAAAGACTTATTTAAGTGGGAAAAAAGTCATAATTAGATATAAGAAAATTACAAATTAAGAGATGTAAAACATGGCAGCATTGGGCCTGCCTGGGTGGTGCAGTTGGATGAGCATCCACCTCTTGGTTTCAACTCAGGTTGTGATCTCAGGGTCCTGAGATTGAATTCTGTGCCCAATGTGGAGTCTACTTGAAAGACTCCCTCTCCCTCTGCTCCTTCACACCCCATGCTCTCTTTCTCTCCTTCTCTCTCTCTAAAATAAATAAATAGATGTTTGAGATGAAAAAACATGACAGCATATACATGAAACCTGGAGGGGGGCGCAAAAAACTTCGCTAGAATATAGTTGACATGTTTACTCTTCCCATTGTCTCTGAGACCACAGTTAGTTTTTCTTTCAAAGCTGTAGACTGAAGGCTGTGCATTTGCTTTTTTATCCATACTATCTATAGCAGGAGGTAACGGCAGATGAACATATGGGGAAGGCTAAACTGGGGTGGTACGTAGTCATTGTTAGATTTTTTTTTCTCCATCTGAAATTTTATCAAATGCTCAATTCTGGATTCATTCCCTCTAACTTTGGGGATAAGGGGTATATATGATTTCTGAAGAGCCAACCCTTGGACTTTGAGCCCACCCTCCAATTTATTTCCTATCTCCAGAGTCTTCACTTATGCCAACCCTTGGACTTTGAGCCCACCCTCCAATTTATTTCCTATCTCCAGAGTCTTCACTTATGCTCTGTTTTACTAGTATGGATACGTGCTTGGGTTACTTTTAAGCACTATTAGTGAGGACTGTCAAGATTTGTGATTCTGCAATGTGGACTGTGGCAGCAGAATTAGATGCCAGTTGTACTGCTGTCAGCAACACCACACCAGGGAGTATGTGTCTGGTCAATGGTTTGTCTGTCCATTTGTCTCTCCCCCTCCTCTTCTCCCTCTTACTTCTCTTCTTCTTTTTCCAAGTCTTCCTCCACGTCATTCCTTTCTCCCTGTCTTGCTTATTAGTTTTGGAAGATTATCGTATTATGTTAGCCTATTTTGCTTGTCTCAATACCCTGGGTAATTTTTTATACAACCATTTGTTGTTCATTTTATTAAGGATCAGTGGAGAAAATTTCCATAAAGATATTTTAGCCGTCTTAACTCAGAAGTCCCTATTTAATCTCTAAACTTCAACAAATACTTTGTGAAATGATTTTCCAAACACCAAATATAATCTTTGATGATCATTATATTTCTGAAGCAATTGTGCTACATGAACTGTGGCATTTTTAAAATATCTTGCATAAAAATATTTGTCGTTAATGACAGAAAGTTTATCATAATGTTTTGGAATGGTTCTTAAGTATATCCTGGCTTTATTCCCCTGATGATTTTAGGTAGGTAAAATGACTTTTGAAGAGTTTCAGCATGGTAAATAGAAGTTGCCTTAAACATACAATTTTCATGGAGATAGTTTATTTTCTCTTTTGGTATGGTCAACTGATTCATAAACACATTAGCTATTAATTTACATTGAGCAATGAACCAAGCTTTCTTTTCTTATATGAGCAAGATACAAGCACATGTTCAAAATTTCTATGAATTATTAATCTCAACATTGACTATTACAATCTATTGTAGTAGATTTTTAAGTCTTTCCACTTTAATCCAGTGGTAACTTTGTCACTTCCTTAATAAATTGACAGTTTACATTTCTTCTATTTTAAAACCAACAGCTTAGAAGTCATGTATCAAATGCCAGGTACTTACTTACAAATATGTTCTAATCATGAGTGTCCAGATTTATCTATTTATTTTGTAATAGCATTGAACTCTGTATTAAAAAATTATATTTGTACTTTGTCTTTTATTTTTAATTAGTAAGAGCTCCACAGATAAAAGCATTTTTGTAAAGAGGTTCAGGAGTCTTTAAGTAGCTAAATTAGTCACATTGAATATATTAAGTGAAACTAATATAGGGAAATAAAAGAAATGTGGTAATAGATCTCTGATTAAAATACTCAAATTATCTGTATAAGTAGTAGAAAACTGAATTAGTATGTACCTAATAACTTGTGTGTCTTTAGACTATAGATAAACACCTCAATTATTGTCAAAAAGTTAATAAAGGCCATAGATTTCTTCCAGAGGTAAATAAATGCATTTTGGCTTCATTAAACATTTGGTTATAAAAAGAGATCCACCTTTTGGATTTATACTACACTCAGTGGTACCTTTTTTAATAGTGTCCCCGGGAAGGGCGGGGGGGGGGGGATCTACATAAGCAAGATCTACTGTGTTTTTTCAGTTTTAAGCATATATTTTTCATTGTATAAAACCATGTAGCTTTCAATGCTGTACACTGTAACAATGCAGCCTGTCAAAGTCTGGAGAACTAATTTAGCTAGAAATGAATTAATGCCATCCTCATCTCACATTAATTTTGTTAGAATTGTGTCTCAAGTAGAAAATGTTGGCTCTGAGTATGGAATAATGAGTTAGTTCTTTAGGCTCAATGGACTAAAATGCCAGGAATGGAAACCATGTCACCTTTGTGACTAGAATACTAAATGATGAGCTACGTGTATTGCTCAGCAGCAGAAATCTCCTTAATGCAGATTGGCCGGCCAAGTTTGATATTTAAATTAATTCCTGAAATAATATATAGTTTTCATTGTATACATTCTATAGCCCAGATATTTTTTTCTGATGGAACTCTTATTCATTAGTATATATAATTTATTTTTACCCATGGGTAAACTTTTAATCTTTTATGCAATCATGACAAGCCAAAGCAGAACCAATTATGATATATCATTGTACAATAGTATCTGACAGAAATTGCCCAGAGTAAATATGAAGAAAAATTTCATCTGGGAATAAAGCAATTAACTTATGTTATAATTGAGTGGAGATTTCATAATCTATATTGTTTTCAAAAGATTTTAAAGATTGATATTTAATAATCATATGTTTGAAGTAAATGAACATTTTCATTCATCTTTTGGCAAAACATTTTATAGTGTTTTCCATTCTGTAGTGATTCTTATCCTTCTAAGTAAAAAACAAAAATTCGGGATCCCTGGGTGGCGCAGCGGTTTAGCGCCTGCCTTTGGCCCAGGGCGTGATCCTGGAGACCCGGGATCGAATCCCATATCAGGCTCCCGGTGCATGGAGCCTGCTTCTCCCTCTGCCTGTGTCTCTGCCTCTCTCTCTCTCTCTCTGTGACTATCATACATAAATAAATAAATATTAAAAAAAAATTTAAAAAAAAATTCATTATTGGAGAAAATAGGAAATCTGAAATGTTATTAGATGGAGAAAAGACACATGGGCAATGGGGAAAACAACTAAAGTCTTAAATATCCCTGTTAATATTTTGGGCAAAAAATGTAATTATAAAGGACTTGCTTTGTTAAACATAGCTCTATAAGGAGTGCAGCACTCCTTATCTGCTCAGCCTGGGAATATTCTCAGCATTTGTCAGCTTGGGATCTATCTGTTCCAAATATCTTCATTTAACACTAACTGAAGAGGTTCTTCTAACGTGGACTTGCAGAATACAGCCTAAATGATGTGAGAATGGCTGAAATCACACATGGAATACAATATTTATGATTTATTAGACAGTTCACTGAAACATGAATAAGAATCAGATGGATAGCACATGATGTTTCCTTCCAGTCTCTCAGAACTGCGGAAGTACTGAAATCCTTAGCTACATGTGTGCAAAGAGAATTTTCTTCAACCGTGTGTTCTGCAGACCTTTTATTAATCATCCTAGTTCTTAATTCTGCACCACCTGCTCATTTCTGGCTGTGTTTGTTTTGTAGTGATCTATACAAGGATGGCTACTTCCTCCTATCAAGACATATTCTAAAGGTTTTCTGTCTTTGCTTAATCAAAGGTTCTGTGTGCACAGTCTGTCTACTGTCCCACTATAGCACTGATTATTTCCTTTTTTTGTGCAATCTTTGCAGATCTCAGGCTGTGGCTGCCAGTTTTCTGGAAATAGTTTTTCTCTATTTAGTTTACATCTTTGCAGGTTCAAGGGCTCAGCTTTTCGAGCTCTGCTGGGTGGTGCAGAGAGGTGATCAGCCTGGATGAGGCTATCCTCATCCCTACAAAGGGTTTGGCTGTGGAGAAAAAAAAATGACCTGCTGGTGCCAGCTTTTTCAGATTTAGAGACTGAACTGCCAGATCTTATCCACTGCATATTAAGCTTCTTTCTCTTCAACTCTGAAGCTCAGCCACACTCCTCTCTGTGTTTCTGTTGCTTTGCCCTTCTGATTTGAACTTGACCCAGTTTCTGCCCTCTTCTGCACCCCACCCCTCCCGCCATTGCTGCAGAGCTCAAGGTCTTTCTCAGCTTCTCAGCTTGCCGTCCTCACCTCTCCTTGGGGCAGGAACATTCATGGAGAATATCCAGCTCTTTCTGGACCCTGCTCCTGCATGGAGCTTCTCATCTCTCCTTGTCTCTGCCTAAGGAGCTAGACCCAGGCAAGACAGCTCTGGTCAAAAAGGAAACTGCTTCCAAACTTATTTTGACCTAAAAGAGCATCCCCCCTGTGCCTCAGGTCTTTGGCTGTCCACTGTATTATTAAATATAACCTTAATGAAAGTTTGAGTTCTCTGTTTTACTGTTTTATGCCTTCCTCTTATTAGATATAAACTTTTAATATTTTTGAATATCTATAGCCAAGAGGATTGTGGATTAAACTTTTTTAAAGAGAACAGGAACTTTAATTTTAAATACAAATAGCAAGTTGAGCTTTAATTTATACTGTCTTCAAAGTTTTATGCCCATTGTTGATATGAAAATCTGCCACAATAGGAACTTCATGATCCATACAATTAATTAATTTCAATATTTTAGGGAAAACAAAACAAAATTAACAGCATTTGTAATTATTAGTTAAATAACTTGATATTATTAGTGATTTCTTAACAGTATCACACTAAAAGAATACCCCTTTTTCCTTGGATATTATATAGATTGCTCTTCCACTTGAGATGATCAGATACTTGTTTTTTTTTTTTTTTTAAAGATTTTATTTATTTCTTTATTCATGAGAGACACAAAGAGAGACAGGAAGAGACACAGGCAGAGAGAGAAGCAGGCTCCATGCAGGGAGCCTGATGTGGGACTTGATCCAGGCACTCCAGGATCAAACCCTGAGCTGAAAGCAGACTTTCAACCACTGAGCCACCCAGGCATCAGGATCAGATAACCTTTTTTATTTCCCAGTAGGTGCTATAATCAAACAAAACAATTTCTAAGAGTATGCTAGATTATTACAAACTCTACTGTGCAAAACACAATAGAAAATAACATTGTAACTCAGAGACTTCATTGTATTACCAAATATTAAGAGTGTACTGGATTAGTAACAATTCCACAGAGTTTATACAGTTAAGTAACATAGTCATTTAGAGCCCTTACATGTAGAATGACATACTTTTAAGTTGCAATTAAAAATAATTTTTTTTAAAGATTAAAAAGACAAAACAAAACCTTGTACCTGTTATTAACAAAATGAAGGGTGGAAGTACTGGTCTTTATTGAGAAGCTAATATGGGCCGATTTTTCCCAAACTTTTTGGACTCAGAACTACTTTTCATCCTTAAAAATTACTAAGGATCCCCTCAACTTTTTGTTTATGTTGGTTATATCCATTAATTGAAATAAAACTGAGGAGAATTAAAAATGCATTAATCCATTTAGAAACAAAGATACTACATTTGTGACATTTTAAAAGCAATAAAATCTTTTATGAAAAGTAACTGTATTTTCCAAAACAAAGCAAAAAGTAGTGAGAAGAGTGGCATTGTTTGTTTTGCAAATATCTTTAATGTCTAGGGATATAGAAGATAGTTGGATTTCCATATGTCTGCATTCAGTATGTATACAATTTTGACTGTGTATATGCTGTATGACTATGATGATATCACTATGTATGTAGCATATAACCTATGTGTAGTCATATATATGTCATAGTCTATATATATTAGACTGTGTGTGTATAGATATGCTGTTTTGACTATATATAAGAAGAAAATCAGTCCTCACGCAAGTAGTTAGAAAAAAGTCTCTAATATCCGTTTCAATAATTATAGGGAGTTTTTAGTAATACCCTAAAGTTCAACATTGCACATCACTTATACCAAAAACCATTCCTCTGTTTTGTGCTTCAAATGGATCTTTTACCTACGTATGATTTTTACCTCATGGACCCCTGAAAATGTCCTGGGTGTCCCATGGAATTCCTGGGCCATACTTTGAGAACCACTTTGCTAGTCTTTGCTTTTTCAAAGGAAAAACTCAATATTAAATAAATCCTGTTATCCTCTATTTGCACATTATGAATCTGAGTACAGTGAACTTTATATTTCAGTTGTCCTGGGTTTGCAGCCCAATTCCACTAATTACCAGTTCTCTGACTAAAATATTCCATGTACTTCTCAGTATACCACAGCCATAGAAATATACAAATACATAGTATTTCATTTTCAAAGAGATCATATGAAAATTAGCCCCCCTTGGTTTTCTTATTAGCAAGTTACTTTATTTTGATTGAACCCCATTGTAAGTGATAATTAACCCCATATAATTTTGAAACCCATGGGCTCTTGGAGACAAATTTTCTCATTTTAAACCCAAGTAATATCATTTTCTATCTGTGTAACTTTTGGATTCCTCGTGCACTTTATGAAGTTGTGAGAATTAAATAAGATAATATATATTAAGTGCTTAGAACAGTGTCTGGAATGTTGTAAAGGCTATATTAATGCATGTTAATTTTTTTTAACTATTATTCCCATCATCATAATATCCTACAGCCTTTGGCCACTCTTGCTTCTTCAGAAGTGAATCAGCCACTGCCCTCCCAAACACAGATAATTTATTTCAAGCTCTCTAATGTATCCTGTTACACTCTGCACCCCCATCATTAGTTTTGAGGAGAAGGAGAAGAGACTCTCACTCTAGCAATACTTTTCTTTAGAATGGGGACTACTATGACACTTTCCAGATAAAGGTCTTCACAATCCCCTCTGCTTCACATCCTAAGCAGATATCCTTGATATCAAGCATCTTTGATATCCTTGATCTGTCCAAAAGTTAGGATATTGGTTTTCAACCGTTTCTTTATAAAATCTGTCTTGGGGATATTTATCTCACTCATTTCAGTGTCTGCTATCTATTCTATAGATGCCATGGATGAAATAGAAACAGAAAGTGGCCCATCCTAATATTCCATTACACAAATAATAATAATGCAGGAGAAAGCAGAAAGGGACTAAGATACTTTGTGCTTACCGTAAAGCAAACAGTGTTAACACTATACAAACGTTTTCATCGTGAATCTGTGAAAAAGATAGCCCATTTTACAAAGGTGCAGTTAGGACACCAAAGCTCAGAGAGACTGAGTAACTTGATGCAAGTCACAAAATGTATCAGAATGTGGGACACCTGAGTGACTCAGGTGAGATGCTTACCTGAGGCAGTGCCGGGTAAGCATCTGCCTTCACCTCAGGTCATGATCTCAGGGTCCTGGGATAAAGTCCCTTATCTGGCTCCCTGTTCAGTGGGGAATCTGCTCTTCCCTCTCCCATTGCCCCTTCCCCTGCTTGTGGTCTCTCTCTCTCTTTCTCAAAAAACAGAATCTTAAAAAAATAATAAAATGGCTATGAATCCTAGTTACTAATATTCAGTAAAATTTATAGTCCTCTTAAGTGAAATGCAATCAATTTATAGTCTCATACATTTAAAAAATCTGTATATACAAGGATATGGAAGTTGTTTATTGATGAACACACTTAGGAATATGAAATTAAACTCTCAACTATCTAGCTTATCTACAGAATGGGTTGTCTGGATAGCTGAGTTTTCCAAATGCCTGATGATTATTGCCTGTAAGCATAAAAATTAGCTCAGCTTATCCATGCCAAAACTGGATTACATTTAACCCTGCCTTCCTTAAAGGATCATAACCTTTTGAAAGCTCATAGTGAACTTTAGTTATTATTTCAGTAGTACTTGTAGGATAAAATGATGAGTGAATGGCATGTGCCTTATATTAAATATTTCTTGTTTTTGTTTTAATTTAAATTCAGTTAACCAATATATACTTCGAGATCTTTGTGCAGTTTGAGTGGTTTCTTTTTCTTAATTAGATTTCCTTTCAAGCTACCAAAGCTCATCCTAATTCAGTATGTTTTCTTTATTATCTCTTCTACTCTTTCTTATATTGGTTACTTCTTTTTAACTGTGAGCTTTATACCCTGTAATCAAAATTGTTTAATCAGGGTAAAAACCGATAGGCAGATATGAAAGGTTCTTGTGTGAATAAAGTACACCAAACTTAGTGCGTGGAGTTATAATATTATTTGGACCACCCATAATACATGTATTCCCAAATTCCTAGCTATGACTGTATCTATGTAGAGTTCAGCTTGCCATAAAATGATGTATTAACAACTGCTAGTTGCTGATTGTTGTTAGTTGCTCTATATATTCTCTCCTACAATAATAGAACTTTCACTCTCATCTGGGGCCATAGGGGCCAAGAAGGAGCCACTTTGTGACTGAGTTCTGGGCAATGAGACAGAGAGAAAGTGCACCATCTCCAGGACGCGGCCTTAAAGGAAGCAGTGAGGCTTTTATGCCCCTCTCTCCATCTAGCTTCTTAGAGCTCAGAACTCCCTCCTGGACCAGAAGAGGGTAAGAGTCACACTCTAGAGATGGTGGAGAGAAAGTCAACAATGAGGCCACTGAAGTAAGAGCAAAATAAACTACTTCTCTTTTGTTTAAGCTGCTGTTATTTGGAGTTGATGTTATGTTTCTGCTCATTAATCCTAATTAGTATTAGTGAATAGTTAATTGTGTGAAGACAGCATCTTCTCTGCTTAGGGTAGTGGAGGAACTGGCCAGTTCATTTGTTTTGGGAGCCCTTGGGTTCAGTTAAGACCTTGATACATTTTATTTAAATCCACCTACTCAGGCCCTGAAGTTTGAAATACTAGTTTTCTGAAGATAGTTGGTTGTCTTGAGGTTATTAATTTGTAAGGTAAATAAGAAAGCAAGTATGGCCTGAGTGAGGTGTTGATTAGACGCAGGACTCCTTTTTTTAAAGGTTTTATTTATTTATTCATGAGAGACACAGAGAGAGAGAGAAAGAGACATAGGCAGAGGGAGAAGCAGGCTTCTCATGGAGATGTGGGACTTATTCCGGAACTCTGGGATCACTCCCTGAGCTGAAGGCAGATGGTCAACCACTGAGCCACCCAGGCGTCCCTAGAACAGAACTCTTATTCTCAGTCTTCATAGGCTCTAACTCCAATGGAAAAATGAAACATAATATCCTAAATTCTCTTTATTTTGGCCTGTTGAAGGATTTGAAGGAATGATGAATTTGCCTGTCATCTATTCTGGTGGCTAAATCTTGGTCTGCATTAATCTTGCATTAATCCTGGTCTGGTTAATTGTACCACTGGTTTCAGCTACCTTTTCTTCAAATATACACTCAAAAAATCAAATAAACAGACCAATGCTAACCTGACTCTTGATGTAACCCCTCTTTATTAGGGTTAACTCAGGAAGGTGTTTAAATATGAAACAGTATTTTGTCCCTTCAATCTTTCATTTGTCTTCAGACCCTTTCCTATCCCCTCACAGGATTTTGAATATATTGCTCAGTTTTCCTGTGAATATGGTTTTTAAAACCCTTGTTCAGGTAAACACTTTATTTCCAACCTAATTAAACTGTTATTTTCTCTTCTTTCCCAAGCCCAGACTTGACCATGAGTGAGAGGAAAGTGGTAAGGGATGAGAAAGATCTGTCTGTTCAGGCCTCATCTTGTTCTTTAGGGCTTACTTTGTCTATGATGAGAGGATGGAGTGCTGGTTCTCTTGTGAGACACATAAGTACATGCTGTGGAGGACCCTGCAGGGCTTCCTGCTGCTCAGTTCCCTAGGTGCGAGGAAGAATCCTTCTGGAACATGACCCTTTAGCCCTCTTACCCTCACCATGGGTGGAACACTTACACCCTCTAAATGCAGGAGTCCCTTCATCTAGTGAGTAGATGGACTACTGGCAGAGTAAAACGTCCTCTGCCCTCTTCAGTATCCCTAAACTGACACATCTTTCCATACCAGATGCTGAGCATGAAGGTGGTCCAGGCCTGCCCTTTTGTGTACCCTCCTTGCTGTCACCCCTCCAATTCTCTGTTGCTCAGAGGCCTGAGTCAGATGAGCTCGATCTATTGTGTGAGCAGATACTCAGCCAGGCAACACCATGGTAGGCCTTCCTCCTTCTTTCCCCCACAGAGAGGAGAGGCAATTGCCTCTGACCCATAACATAAAATTGTTCAGAAGGACTCTTACTTTACCTCTGTTCTTTTTTTCATCTATTTATGAGATAGGAAAGGAGTGAGGAGGGTTCAATGCCTGTAATTCTTGATTCTTAGAGATCAAGGGGAGAGAGTTCTGGTACCAGTTGTAGGCACTTCTCTTCAGAAGGTGGGTTACCTAAAAAAAAAAAATCTTTGTGTCCGACTTTGGCACTAGTGCTGGTCAGCATGCTGTTAGTTCTAGGAGGACATTCTTAGTGGGGACCACAGATCATTTCATACAGAATAAAACAGTTTTTTAACTGAAACACAAAACTGGCTTTAACAATAATATAAGAGTTTCCCAACACACATTTAAAACAAACATTTATTTTCCCTTGATCCCAAAATGCCTTTTTTAAGAGAATATAAAATGCTGCTATTTTTAGGTTTTATTTTGGAAAATCTAGCTAAGGGAATTGTCATAACCTTGATAACTATTATTATCTTTCTCTGAGATGTTTTGAATAAATATTATGATACACATTTGTGTGATTTCCATGTAGGCATATGCCAGATGTGTGATGACGTGTAGCCTTGCAATACAATAATACAAACTCCTGGAAGAATACTGAGAAGTATTTTATATACTGAATATATAACCCTAGAGACAAGACTTGCAGATAGGTGTGTGCATGTGTTTGTGTGTGTGTGTGTGTGTGAGAGAGAGAGAGAGAGAGAGAAAGAGAGAGAGAGAGAGAACTTCATCTCAATATCCCATCCAGCTCTAAAATTCTGTGCTTTGGTTTGCTGATGTCCTCTTAACGCACAATGAATCCCTTCCAGAAGATCCCAAAGAAACTAATGAGTTTAACCTCAAAGATTTTATCCTTCTCAGCAGTCTGAAAGGTAAAGTACATCCAAGAGAAACTAATTACAAGTTGCTTGCATTTCAATTATTCTGCATTTATCATTGCAATTACTAATTCCATCTATCTTTCACTTGCTAAATATGGGAAAATGAAAAACAAAGACTCCTAATCTCATAATGCCTTCAGAAATGTAAATAGTTGATACACACAGTTCTTTATATATGTGTCACTTTAGCTATGACTACAACTATCGTTAACACTATTTAGAGAAATTTTCTGCAGTAAAAAATTCAAGGATATCTGTAATGGTTTTGAGTGTGCCGAATGCATGGTTCAAATTTAGAGTGCATCTATGAAAGCTTACATTTTCTAGACTGGAAAAGCTGAGAGTGAAATCATGCAAGAAAATCAAAGATCAATTTGTGCATTTTTGATGCAAAGAATAAAAGCTAATAGTAAAATCTAATAAATAGTATTTGTAGAATCAAATCAGAACTTTCAATTCACAAATACGATGTAAAAGCAAATGTAACATAAAGAATCTGAGAAAACAATTTATGTTTCAATCCTACTTTATGTAGGGGACACATACACACATAGCTTTGCATAAAAGGTAATATTCCTGTGCTGTAGAAGGCAAACTCATCCTTTTAATATGGTTAGCCACATGGTTTTCACTGGATGACCATGGTTCAAAACCAGTGGCATCATTTTCTTAGGTTTTCCTGAGAAATGGCATTAAATATATGGCCAGGTTGGTATTATAGATGAGTTTTAGGGCATTGGCTCTGGAAGAAATCATAGAACTCAGCTGGTTGAGAAACTACCAACTAGTGGCTCACAGGAAGCATTCAACCACAGTTGTTCTTGGCCTATTTAGTATTTTTAACATTTGGAACTTTCATAAGCTTGAGTCTCAGCTTGTTCTGAAAATACACTGGGCTTATCTAGCCATTAAGTGAATCTCAGTTAACTAGTTTCTTTAGAAGGAACACATGTCCTCCAGGTTTCTACAGTTCTCATCATCCCTAGTATCCTATCAACAGTATACTCCACTATTTAATGTCTGTATAACCTCCAAAGACATTTAAAATTTTGACCCCCGAGCTAACCCATCCTTCACAGGTGAAAACATTGACATCTCATTGATCTCCTGAGTTTTCTAAATAATGAATGCAATGGGTAGGTAAGATTAGCATCTCTGGAGTTAATGTGCATGGCCTCGAATCCCAGCTCAGCACTTTTATCAACTCTGTGACCTTGAGCATGTTACTGAACATTTCTGGGGCTTAGTTTCCTCATCTCTAAAGTAAGAGGGAAAATAATACCTGCCTCATTGTGTTTTGGGAGTCTAGATCAGTAAATATATGTGGTTTACTTGCAATAAAGCCTGGTGCATTTTATATTCTAGGTGTTTGATATTGTTATTAAATCACTCTATCAAAGTCAAGGCCAATATAGCCTGCTCAAAAGGATAAATCCAGGTGTCAAATTCAAGTACTGCTTATATAGTCCTATCCATTTTATTCTTACTTTTGGTCCGTAGTATTCCAGCTGAGTATTTAAGGGAAGGTTTATGCATCATTGGTGTTTATGATCTTCCACTACTCTTGGACAATGTGACTTTGAATATGAAAAAAGTACTAAGTTTGGGAGAAAAGCCAGTTCAACATATAAAAGATAAGGGACAAAAGCGCTGAAGAAGAATTAAGAATTAATTAATTAATTAATTAAGACATTTATAAGTACTGCCTATTTTTAATTTCAAGGAAGAAAAAGAATTACCTTTTTTTTCCATTTTTATTTAATAATGCATTATTTATATTAATGTTTTCAAAAGCTAGATACAGATCACTCATTGAAGAGGGAAAGGGGACTGGGCAGGAAGACTTACATTCCTTCTCTTGCAAAATGATCTTTAACTTGGTTAGATGAATTTAAATGATTTTTTTTTTTTTTAGAATTGTATTGATTGTATTGAGGGGGAAAAGATCTTTTTTTTTCTGACTGCATACTATCAATTTTTTACTCAATAAAGAATAATGTTATTTTGAACAGATATTTATAGTGCATCATAAGTGTTTTTCTTGTTGAAAGAGTTGTTCGTGTCAGAGTATTAAAATATGTGCTCCCAAATGTCCTTTTCCTATATTGTGTATTTGGGGATGACTTCTGAACATCAATGTGGAGGTTCTGTTCTTCTAAAATGTTCTTCTTTAAGTAAATGATAAAAGGTTAAGTTTTTTGCATGCATTAGTGTATTCACTGATAAAAAATCCTTGATAGTCTTTCATATAAAATTTTGTGTGTTTTTATATTTTATGTAAATTATAGTTAGTTAATATATAGTGTAATATTGGTATCAGGAGTAGAATTCAGTGATTCATCACTTAAATATAACACCCAGTGCTCATCACAACAAGTGCCCTCCTTAATGTTCAACACCCATCTAGCCCATCCCCTGCCCCCTCCCTTCCAGCAACCCTCAGTTTGTTCTCTGTAGTTGAGTCTCTTATGGTTTGCTTCCCTCTCTCTCTTTTTAATGTTTTTCTAAAGGGAAGTTTCTTGTATGCAACAGATATATATTGGACATACGTCATACTCCTCAACATGTGAGACCTCCATTACCCTCCAGTTCAATTAAATTTGTTTTATTATTCCAGAATCAAGAGAGAACCTTTTTATGGAGTAATATTTCACTAGAGTTAAGTCTGTTCTTCTTTACATTAGATCTGTTTCTTAGTAAGATCATTTATGCTGCTTAAACTTGTGCTAAGATTTTCTACTGCAGATTAAATTATTTTTCACTGATTACAAATGATTTTTTATGATTTTAATTAAATTTTATGAATTAACTTTCTCTTGCTGTACTTTTCATATAAATAAAATATGTAGATACCCATATTTTAAGGCTCTGACATTTGAACAGTGTTTGGAAAGCATACTATAATTCAGTTAAGGAAATATTTACAATATTTGTAAGTTAAGGATTTTTGTTAAATTGCAGGAAATGAGAATCTCTTAGAAGATAAGACTGTGCCAGTCTTAGGTAGCATTTGTTTGCCTGTGGAAGTACTGTGTGATGACTTAGCCACCTGTTATTTCTTTTACACAATTCAATAGCTAGGTTGTTATTAATAGGAGAAAAAGAAAGTATGGGGAAAGCGAAAATAGCAATTGTTAGGAACATATGATTTGAACAGAAGAAATACGGATAAAAACTATTTTTAATAGGAAATGTATGGAAGAGAAAGTAAATAATAGAAGGGCAATCAATTTGTCAGATAGAAAGTGTGTTGTGTTTTTTAAGCTTCATTTTTCTTTAATTGCCTTAAGTAATACCATTGCCATATTCCTCAGATTCCCCAGATTATGCTTTTCTAGTGTTTAGTGTATGGTATGTAATATCCCAAAAAGATTGGTAAGAGGACTTTGGAAAGGAACACTTGAGTAATCCTGGGCTTTATTTTACCTTATCATTTGAATTAAGGATACAATTCTTAAAATACCATACCCATAAAAACTATAGTACAAGCTGATTTATGGTTTATATGGCTATACTTACTCTTAAGTGTAACCCAAAGTATGACTTCAAATGGACTTTTTTAGTGCATAACTGCTCTGAACAGGAAAAACATGGTGGTTCTCCATTGGTGACCTATTTGGAGACACCTTGACAAATGCTAGGTATCATAGAATTTTAACATATTTTATGGTTGTTTGAGCAAGCTCAAACATTCTCAGATCATTTATATACGTGTATCTCTGTGTGTATATGTATGTATGTATATATAGATATGTGTGGATGTATGTGTATATGTATACATAATACATACACACACACACACACACACACACACACACACATACACAGGTGTCCCCTGCTATTTGAAAGCAGATTGTTCCTATAAAATCTTCATAAGCCAAAATAAAGTGAAGAAGCAATTAACATTAATTTATATGGAAAAATATTTTAGCATTCTCAGACCCCAAAATAACCTCTCTTAGACTTTTCTGATACCTTAGGATACATGTTGCTAACGGATGCACACAGTAAGTGAAGATCAAGCACAGAGCTGCCTGATGCTGAGCTGCTGAGGAAGGAGTGTGGTGGGGCCACCCTTGCTGCTCAGGATGCCAGATGCCTCTGTAATGGTTCACTGCAAAACGAGCACTGAACACTATTTTTTATTTTCACCTTTTTTGGAAAAGTGAAAATTTTCTTTGGATCTCTTTCAGCTAGTGAAAACAGGTACTAATGTAGGTCTTCCTTAAAAGCAAAATGGTGCAACTTTCAAAAAGCAGAGGATAACTGTATGTATATGTATGTACACACACACACACACACACACACACACACACACACTCATACACACATCTCCAAAAGAAAGGTTTGGAAAGACATGTATTGAATATTTGGGTGTTTGTACTCAGAAATGGAGTTACCAAATGGCTATAGACTCTTTCCCTGGTTTCCACAAACTCAAGACCAAATGTGTTTCTCTCTGTCCTTAGCTACTAGAAGACATGCTGACTTTTGGAAAACATCACTACTGAAAATCAAAAGAACTGAGATACCTATTTTTAAATTAAAGATTGCAATTACTAAAATTGTGATAAATCCTCCAACATGTCTGAAAAAATATAGTATTAACATGTGGTATGATAAGCTTTGTATTTAAAAAAATGTTGAAAATCATTTCTTAACAGCAAGTGAATATATTATGATTTTAGGTTTGGCTACTTACTCTAAGATTATGGTTTGGATTACAACCAGGTTTCATGCATTTTTTTTTCTCTGAAAGCTAATGAAAATCCCCTAGATGTAATGCCATTAATCCCTGGAGCAGAAATAACTGGGACAGCATTTAGTAGAACAGATGTGATTGCTAAGTGCCAGTGATAAGATAACCATCAGTTTATTCACAGTAAGGATCAAATAAGAAAAGTTGAGAAATGGTGAGTAAAGGTTCTTGACCCAAGGGAAATTCTATGACAAAGCAATGCCTTCAATTGTTATTTTCAATAATGTAAAAGTAATAATGCATAAGATTCAACCTTAAATTATTGACTATGAATTCCAACAGTGAAAAGTATAAGATGCCATTACAAGATCTAAGGTTCTTCACCAAAGAAGCAATATTAATAAAATATTCACTCTTAGGGAGGGAAATGAGAGGAAAGTAAAATTATGATAACTTCATTATACTAGGAACTTTATTAAATATTCAAAAACCCGATATTACTTTTCTCTAAAGGTAATTCAGTATGTTTCGAAGGACATTTTTATTTTATAAAAATTTAGCATATATTCTCTCTTTATACCAAATTACTTAACATAACTCAGAAAATTCTAAATATTAAATGAAAACTCTAAAAATTATATTGGTTGTTAAATAATAAAATTATAATGATTCATTACTTAACATTTCTGGACGTTAATATTCTGCTCATCACAATATGTGCCAACTCTGAAATTTGACTTTCAGCTTTGCTGGCTCTGTATATTTCGTGTGCCATGTGACATTGTTGATAGTGTTAGGATTTTCTAATATGATGGGATAATATTCCCTGTAAAAAATGCTATCATTTACAAGTGTGATTTTGGCAAGCATAAAAATGTATGATTTCACATAAATGCCACTGTCACTGTTTTCTTAAAACACGACCTTCTGGGAAATAACATGTTACACTCATGATTTATTATTACATTTCCAAGTAACACCTCAAGTTTCTATGCCTAACTCTTCTGACTATAAATTCTACAAATATATGTATTATGAATTATGAACTATACACTGTTCAATAATACTTTTAAAAATTGCTACCTCAAGGACCATTTAGTCTGGGTAACACCCTGCCTGTCCTCTTAGAAAGTTAATAGTAAATAAAACTTTCTGTTTCCTGAATTAGCTTTATAGGAATCAGTACATTAAACTTCATATTTAGGCAAACTTGAAAACACTATTTATATACTTTAAACAAAAACCATATAATTTTAGGAAGATTGAGAAGGCAAATATTAGTATTTTAGTAATTCAAATGGATAAAGCCATATCCTAGCATAATTCCATATATGAAATTCAAATAAAGCCTCTGTTAATTAATTATTAACATTGATGACTGTGTATTAAATAACTATTAGGGACTTCCGTGGAATTTACAACTAAATTGTTCAATTCATCAGTCTATATATGAATGTGTCCTCATAACTTTGTGATCATGATTCACGTAATACATTTGTTGATGTTGGCTCCTCAAAATTTTGAATTTAAAGAGTCATAATCAAAGTATGATTTTGACTGAACATTATACAGTGAGGAGCACAGGTATAAACTAAAAGCAGATTTGATCCTGCAATGCCTAATGTTACCAGCCAAAACTCATATGTGTTAGGGTAAGTGCTTCTGATGCAGATGGTAGGCACTTCCTGTTCCTTCAGAGCTCTGATGATGGCTCACTGCAAGAATCAGTGTGGGTAGACATGAAGTATTTTCTTTTATTCTTTTTTTTTCTTTTTTCTCATAAGCAAAACAGTAAAGAGAACGTTGGGTCTTAGCTTTCTTTCTTATCGATACTTGCTTGAATCTGCTGATAAATTTGCTGGGGATAAATGGGAAGCTTGAAAGTGAGCTATTGCACAGAAAATAATGGGCAGTCCTGGATGGCTCGGTGGTTTAGCGCCGCCTTCAGCCCAGGGAGTGATCCTGGAGACCTGGGTTCGAGTCCCATGTCGGGCTCCCTTCATGGAGCCTGCTTCTCCCTCCGCCTGTGTCTCTGCCTCTCTCTGTGTGTCTCTCATGAATAAATAAACAAAATCTTAAAAAAAAAAAAAGAAAATAAACAGTTTCCCCAAGCTAATGACGTGGTCATAGGATCACATCTAGCAAAAAATGTACATAGAATTGTAAGAAATAGCTTGATTTAATTAACAGGCTTCTTCCTCTTCCTGACATATGTCTGTCATTTATTGAAATTTTGCTTCAATCATTGTTGTGCTGACATGATGTTCCTATGAGGGTGTGGGTATTATTATTGCTATTTTAAGGATTAAGAAAACTGTTTTACTTGAGATATACAAAAAGGTGGGATTGGAGTCCCAAGTTTAAGAATATTTTAGACGTTAATGATGTTAATAGTTGATACTATTTTAATCACATTAAGAAACAAATATAAACAAATTACTTTATTTCAAGTAAATGGTTTTGGTTTTAAGAAGAGAACATTTTCCTGAAAATATTTTATTAGACAAGCAGTTTTGAGGTTTTCCTTTTAATTCAAATAGGAAGAATAAGAAAATGCAAACTTATTAGTATATACCAATTTACCCAATAAAATTACAAGTCTGTACATTGTGTGCTGAAATTAACTTGTTAATGTCTCCTAATCGATGCGAAAGCATAAACTAGAATGAAGTACAAGTTATGTTGGATGCAAATTTTAAAAATTTTATATTTGAAAAATTTCTATTCATATCTAATTTCATAAGCAACTATATAATCTTAATTTTTAAGTATAAAAGATTCATTTATTCGTTCACTTGATCTTAGCCAAAAGGCTGAGAAGCGATCATTTATTCATTCAATAAATAAATATATATTGAGTATACCAGGCATTGAGCTTAGAAGTTAAATGAACCATGGTGCTTCCTGTCCAGTGATTGCTATATACAGCCGCAAGATGAATTACAGCTAAAAAGATATCAAACCAACAAGTGACCTGCTGTTTAGTGAAGGACTCCCTACATTAACTGTGGGCTCTGCAGAGTCTTCCTTGTGAGTTCTGAAACCGAACCTTATCAGTCTACCTAGAGATGTTCAGGTTTTGATAAACACATCCATCTTAACTAATCTCATAAGAAAAGGATATAAACATCAAAGCAATACGTTATTTATTTCTGCAAGATAATGACTTCATAGGAAGTGCTTGGGACTTGAACTTATTACTAGAAGGTTTTGGTAAATATATAGTCATTAGTGAAGGGATTGAGATAATGTCATCAGATGGATAACCACATTTTCTTCTAGGGTATTGGCTCTAGCCTCTTCCTAGAATACTTTTTACTTGGCCAAAATACTTATCTTTATAGACAGTGATGAATAGACACTGAAAATGCTTATTGTTCATTTTTGTTTTTGTGTATAATTTATTTAATTGTAAATTATATAATTTAATTTGTCCAGTTTATTGAGATATAAATTACATATGGCATTATGGCGTTGTGTGAATTTAAGAATATTGTATTGTGCATTCTTTTTATGGGTTACTAAAAGCACCATTACAAAAACATTAAGTTAGCTAATAGTTGCATTTAAGTATTGTCTTTCTGTGGATATACCCTAACCATCTGATTTAGACCTGGACATTTGCCTCTAGCAGAATATTTGCAGACTGAGTGTATTCAATATTTTTGTATATGGCTAAGTTTGCTTTTTATCGATGATTTTAACTAGTTTGAATTAATGACTTCTATTGACCTTTTCTCTAAATTGGAAATATCCTTTTGTATCTAGCCCATAATGCATTGACTAAATGGGTTCCATGTAACTGTATCTTAATCTGAAATGTTTGAGCAGCAAATAAGTACTTCAAACCTTTTAATCTGGGCAGTCCTGGTGGCTCAGCGGTTTAGCGCTGCCTTCAGCCCAGGGTGTGATCCTGGAGACTCAGGATCAAATCCCATGAGGGGCTCCCTGTGTGGAGCCTGCTTCTCCCTCTGCCAGTGTATCTGCCTCTCTCTCTGTCTCTCATGAATGAATGAATAAAATCTTAAAAAAAAAAACTTTTAATCTGTAAACTGATCTATATAACATCTTTTTAATTTTTATTAGTCATAGTATTATTAGTATTATTTCGATACATATTTAAGTCATTCTTGGTTTATTTACTTTTTTTGCTAAAGTCTTTGATAAAATTTTATTAATAATTTAAAAGTTTAGATTTCTCTTCAGAAAAATTCATATAAATGAATGTATATGTGAATTGATGTTTGG